>NC_140415.1:93975436-94050436 GCF_965140295.1 Lepidochelys olivacea
CTAGCAAAAGGATCTGAGTCCTCACTCCCACTTCCTTTACCCAGTGGTCTCCCTGCCCTTGAGGACTCCCCTTCCGCTCTCCTGTCTGGCAGAGTCCTCGTAACCCCAACAAGGCTGGGCCCAGGATTCCTGGGGGGCTCGACCCCCAACCCTGCTGTGGTCACCTGGGACAGGGGCTAGGGTTTCCCTACTCCGGGGTGTACTCTCTGCACTGGGCACTCCTCTGACCCACTGACCATTACATACAAGTTAAAGCAAATGCAAGTTATTTAATCAACAATTAATTTTAAAAAGAATAAGGAAAAATGGGAAAGGTTAAAGAAAACACATCAACCTGCTCTATGGCAGGGAACATCACAAACAGCGTCTCTGGAATGTCAGGGCAGTTCACAGTCTGTTCCTTGTAAGTCCCAGGCCTCCTTCTCAGGCCCTGGCTGTGCTGCAGGGATGCTGTGGGCTGGACACTTGGCTCTGGTGGTGGCCACATGCTCTCAGGCTCTAAGTGGTAGGACCTTTCTTCCCAGTGTTGTCCCCGCCCTGTCAGGGTTACAATCCAAACCTGGCCTGCAGAGCCCCTTGGCTGAGGTGTCTTCCTGTGCTGGGCCCGCTAGCCAGGGTCCCCCTCGCTCTCCCCAGCTGCTCACCGCGCCCAGCTCCGGACTGCTCCAGCCCCAGCTGCACCACTCTATCTCTGCGCTGCTGCTCTGCTTCCAGTTCCCTGGGCTGCTTCTCTGGCCCCTCTGCCTCTGGTTGCCACAGCTCGGCTCCCAGGACAGGTCCGCGCTGCAGGCTGCCCCCGTGACTCTGCTCCCAGCACTGACCTGCCCTGTGGGCTGCCCCTCTGGCCCTGGCCGCCACCGCTCTCCTCCCAGGGCAAGCCTGCTCTCTCTGGGCTGTGCCTCTGGCTTTGGGGCTGCAGCTCTGCTCCCAGGACAGGGTCTGCTCTCTCTGGATCTGGCACAGCTCTGCTCCCCAACTCAGCTTGGGCGCCTGCTTTCTCCTTAGCTCGGCCCCACTCTGTCTGACCCAGGCAATTCCAGCTCACATGGAGGATGGGACCCCCCTGGCCTCCTGACTCCCTGATTAGCCTGCCCGCCTGGTCATTCAGGCTGACCTGGAGCATTGGCCTCTCCCCTGGAGGCTGTCAGTCTCAGGGTCCTGATTCCCCATAGACCCTTCTCCCTTTTTAGTACTGGGAGCTAGCAACTAAAACACCCCCACTGAATGTTAGTAAGGGGGCAACAGTCCCCTTACGTTGATAAGAGATACAGGGAGGTGAAGTGAGTTGCCCACGGTCACACAGCAGGTCAGTAGTAGAGCTAGGAACTGAGCTTTAGTTTCCTGAGGCCTCATTAAGTGCCCTGCCAACTGAACTGGGCTGTGACAGAACTCTCATGTGATTCTTGTCTTCCCAATCTCCTCCCACAGGTTTTCCACAGGAGAGGGTAATCTAGGCCCATGAGTGGGTTCTCACTTAGCTCAGTCTAGTTGCCCTGTAACTAATCTGTGTGAGAATCGGGAGGGAAGGAGGTCACAGCTTCAGTTTTTTTATCTCTGAAATTAATTTAAACAATAAGATACTCCTTGGCATGGAATGTGTTTGGGCACTGTCATATCTCAGTTGCATTATGAACCCTGAGGCAGAGAAGTGTTTCTATGCTTCTGCTTCTTAGTAACAAATTAGTTCAGTGATTTGAGAGATTTGGGCAGTTTATAAGTGATCTTGAGCCTGTGCTACTTGGAGCACAATAAAATAAAATTGATGATTTTCTGCTGGACCGAGAGAGCACTATCTATTATGTCCAGCAGTTAATACTTAAAGTGACACTAATTTTCCTTAGCCAGGAGCTGCCCCAGTTGGCTTAAAGAATGTAATGTGGGTATAAAACACTTCAGCCTTCAAAAGGGCAACTCTTCCTTTTGGAAAATAAAAACTATTAATACTAATAGCATTTCAGTAAACAACTGAGAAATGATGAAACCCGTTTAAAAGAATCAATCAAAAGGTAACCTGACATAAGAATGAATCAGTTTATTGAACTAATTTCCCATGTTTCAAAACAAACAATATTTCCTGAAAACCAATGCTTGCTTTATATTAAAAGCATTCGTTGATTAAGCCTTGCAGGTAAGTAATATCGTCTTATATCCATTTTGTGAGTGGGTAAACATGAAATGAGTGACTTACTGAAAGTTACCCAGGAAGTCAAAGGTGGAGGTAGGAACAGAACCCAGGAGTCCTGATGCCTAGTCCTTGTTCTCATCATTTTTCTGTGCACCCTTTTAGGGGTATCAATAGTACATTATTTTCAGTTTTCTATTATTACTCATAACAATGCAATATAATAGATCTTTGGCACATAGCCAACTTCTTTCTTCTTTCATATCAGTCAGCCTTTGGCTTGTAAATACCAGGCATGTGCACATTACAGTGCTGCCATGATTATCCAATTTTACATGAAATCTACAGAGTATTTCACTTTTAACCATTGAAGAGCTGGCTATAAACAACTCTAGTTCATTTAATACCTTGAAAAGTCACTAAGTGAATTTAGTGATGAACGATAATCGATTATGTCTTGTTGGCTTATTTGTCACAGTTGAGTTGTGCTGATGTAAGCCCAGCTGTGCTTAATTAGCTCCTGCGATTTAGAAAACAATATTTAAAGATATACTCATAATGAAATGAGCCCTTTTTTGTTATGCAGCCTGCTGGGCTTTTTGTTATGAGCCCAGCCGTGAGAATGTGATTTTTTTTTTTGTTTCGGTGTTCCATTAATTGCAAAGAAATTTACTTTAAAATTAGATTTAAAAATAGTAGGTATATAACCAATTACTCCTGTTTTACTCACAATCGGCAACAGAGACATTACACTCTGTCACATCACATGATGTTAGTGCACCTAGTTAATATTTTTATTTGTATATAGAGTACAAAGCACAAAATTTTAATGATGTATAAATGACAATGCCTATGCCTCAAGGAGCTTAAAGAAACAGAATCAGGTCTTGTCCCTTTCTAAGGCTGCTTTCCACTATTCTGGCAGCACAATGCAACCTTAAAGTCATCTTAAATGGCTACCTGGGAATTCTAGCTGTATGCTCCACCCTCATAACTCTTGGTGGAGGGAGCATGACCATAGCAGGGGGCATGGCCAGCATTCTAAAACATCTGGGAATCCCTAACTGCCAGTGTACTGTGGTGTAAAGCCGCTTTGGCCCTCCGTCCCCTAACTATGTCAGGCACTGATGGAACTCTGTCTGGATCTTACCCAAGAAATACTTTGCATCATGAGTACACTTGTTTTATTGATCTATTTTAGAAGTGGTTTTTATGCTGGTGCAGAGTTCTCATAAGACAGCACTGTACTCTGAGTACAAACTGAAATCCATGCTACATCTTGCAAGAGGGAATGGGGTCTCCATATCTATTGGTGATTTTTTTTGTGTGTGTGATGTAGACCCCCTGAGAATGGTACCAAAACCAGCTACTCATGTCATGTAACCCACTAAATATCTATCACCCAGCTCGTAAAAATTTTGAAAATTGTAACAACGTAAATTGGATTTGAATCAGTCAATTGAAGGTGAAAGGCCCCATGTGTTACTGATCACCTGAATCATCTGTTATTGCTAAAGTAAACTTTGGCAAATCTTCCATTATTTCAAAAATAAAACCCCAAACCCACATTCTAACAACAAACATGCATATTCCTCTTGTCCCTGCCCTCCCCCACTTTTTACTGACTTTAAATAATCATTCGTCATTACCACAAATTGATTTTAAGATAGAGTTAGAAGGGGGGTTCCAAAGAGGATGGAGCCAGCTGTTCTCAATGGTGGCAGATGACAGAACAAGGAGCACTGGTCTCAAGTTGCAGTGGGGGAGGTCTAGGTTGGGTATTAGGAAACACTATTTCACTAGAAGGGTGGTGAAGCACTGGAATGGGTTACCTAGGGAGGTGGTGGAATCTCCATCCTTAGAGGTTTTTAAGGCCCAGCTTGACAAAGCTCTGGCTGGGATTATTTAGTTGGTGTTGGTCCTGCTTTGAGTAGGGGGTTGGATGAGATGACCTCCTGAGGTCTCTTCCAACCCAAATCTTCTATTATTCTATACCACGCATTGATTTTAAGATCGAGTGAAAGGTGGTGATGGGCAATTATTGGAATATCTGCTATCTACAGTAAGTTAGTGACCCACCATGTTTAAATGATAATGACAGATATGAGGACTGCTGGAGTCATAAGTCAGAATCATAGAATATCAGGGTTGGAAGGGACCCTCAGGAGGACATCTAGTCCAACCCCCTGCTCAAAGCAGGACCAATCTCCAACTAAATCATCCCAGCCAGGGCTTTGTCAAGCCTGACCTTAAAAATATCTAAGGAAGGAGATTCCACTACCTCCCTAGGTAACGCATTCCAGTGTTTCACCACCCTCCTAGTGAAAAAGTTTTTCCTAATATCCAACCTAAACCTCTCCCACTGCAACTTGAGACCATTACTCCTTGTTCTGTCATCAGCTACCACTGAGAACAGCCTAGATCTATCCTCTTTGGAACCCCCTTTCAGGTAGCTGAAAGCAGCTATCAAATCCCCCCTCATTCTTCTCTTCTGCAGACTAAACAATCCCAGTTCCCTCAGCCTCTCCTCATAAGTCATGTGTTCCAGTCCCCTAATCATTTTTGTTGCCCTCTGCTGGACTCCTTCCAATTTTTCCACATCCTTCTTGTAGTGTGGGGCCCAAAACTGGACACGGTACTCCAGATGAGGCCTCACCAATGTTGAATAGAGGGGAACGATCACGTCCCTCGATCTGCTGGCAATGCCCCTACGTATACATCCCAAAATGCCATAGGCCTTCTTGGCAACAAGGGCACACTGTTGACTCATATCCAGCTTCTCGTCCACTGTAACCCCTAGGTCCTTTTCTGCAGAACTGCTGCCTAGCCATTCGGTCCCTAGTCTGTAGCGGTGCATGGGATTCTTCCGTCCTAAGTGCAGGACTCTGCACTTGTCCTTGTTGAACCTCATCAGATTTCTTTTGGCCCAATCCTCTAATTTGTCTAGGGCCCTCTGTATCCTATCCCTACCCTCCAGCGTATCTACCTCTCCTCCCAGTTTAGTGTCATCTGCAAACTTGCAGAGGGTGCAATCCACACCATCCTCCAGATCATTTATGAAGATATTGAACAAAACCGGCCCAAGGACTGACCCTTGGGGCACTCCACTTGATTCTGGCTGCCAACTAGACATGGAGCCATTGATCACTACCCGTTGAGCCCAACAATCTAGCCAACTTTCTATCCACCTTATAGTCCATTCGTCCAGCCCATACTTCTTTAACTTGCTGGCAAGAATACTGTGGGAGACCGTGTCAAAAGCTTTGCTAAAGTCAAGGAACAACACGTCCACCGCTTTCCCCTCATCCACAGAGCCAGTTATCTCGCCATAGAAGGCAATTAGATTAGTCAGGCATGACTTGCCCTTGGTGAATCCATGCTGACTGTTCCTGATCACTTTCCTTTCCTCTAAGTGCTTCAGAATTGATTCCTTGAGGACCTGCTCCATGATTTTTCCAGGGACTGAGGTGAGGCTGACTGGCCTGTAGTTCCCAGGATCCTCCTTCTTCCCTTTTTAAAAGATGGGCACTACATTAGCCTTTTTCCAGTCCACCGGGACTTCCCCGGATCGCCATGAGTTTTCAAAGATAATGGCCGATGGCTCTGCAATCACATCCACCAACTCCTTTAGCACTCTCGGATGCAGCGCATCCGGCCCCATGGACTTGTGCTCATCCAGCTTTTCTAAATAGTCCCGAACCACTTCTTTCTCCACAGAGGGCTGGTCACCTCCTCCCCATGCTGTGCTGTCCAGTGCAGCAGTCTGGGAGCTGACCTTGTTCGTGAAGACAGAGGCAAAAAAAGCATTGAGCACATTAGCTTTTTCCACATCCTCTGTCACTAGGTTGCCTCCCTCATTCAGTAAGGGACCCACACTTTCCTTGACTTTCTTCTTGTTGCTAACATACCTGAAGAAACCCTTCTTGTTACTCTTAACATTTCTTGCTAGCTGCAATTCCAGGTGTGATTTGGCCTTCCTAATTTCACTCCTGCATCCCCGAGCAATATTTTTATACTCTTCCCTGGTCATTTGTCCAATCTTCCACTTCTTGTAAGCTTCTTTTTTGTGTTCAAGATCAGCAAGGATTTCACTGTTAAGCCAAGTTGGTCGCCTGCCATATTTACTATTCTTTCTACACATCGTGGTGGTTTGTCCCTGTAACCTCAATAAGGATTCTTTAAAATACAGCCAGCTCTCCTGGACTCCTTTCCCCCTCATGTTATTCTCCCAGGGGATCCTGCCCATCAGTTCCCTGAGGGAGTCAAAGTCTGCTTTTCTGAAGTCCAGGGTCTCTATTCTGCTGCTCTCCTTTCTTCCCTGTGTCAGGATCCTGAACTCAACCATCTCATGGTCACTGCCTCCCAGGTTCCCATTCACTTTAGCTTCCCCTACTAATTCTTCCCGGTTTGTGAACAGGAGGTCAAGAAGAGCTCTGCCCCTAGTTGGTTCCTCCAGCACTTGCACCAGAAAATTGTCCCCTACCCTTTCCAAAAACTTCCAAAAAAGTTCAGCTAGCTTTGTGGGTGCTACTCAGTGTTTGGTGGTTTTCAAGTCACAGGTGCACTCCTAGCATGTCTAGTGACTGCAGTTAGGGGAAAAGAGAGTGGTGCTTGCAAAGGAAATCTGGAGTGCATGGTATGGTAATACTAGTAGTTTATGCTGTACCATATATACTATACGTAATGCTGACAGCAATGAGATCGACAAGCACTGGTCCTGAGTAAATCAGCCAGTGGTAACACCCACACTGACTCTAATGGGATGGAGATTTGGCTCACAGTCTTAGATATCCAAGTAGCATTGTTTTCTGACGTTTCTGGGTATATTTGCATTCTGTGCTGCTTTCCTCCTAAATTTGAGACCTGCAGAAATAGAGTATAAATCTCCTCCCCCCTCCACCGCAAAACACACTCTGAATGATTAAACTGATCTTGCAATGTGCAAATGTGTGCATATTATCAATATGAGCTCTAATTTTTACATTTGATAGAATCTGCGCTCTGACTTGTGACTGCTAATGTGACCTGACCATATCACCGAGAGTCCTCTTTATAATGAATTGAACCTTGATTTCAGTTAGGTATTTTATGTATTCATGTTATGATAACCTGCTGAGCTAGCAGGTTATATAAGTGCAGAGTGCAGCTCTCCAAGAATCATTACAAGGCAAATATTTTTTTCCTCTATAGGAACAGATAGGGGAGATTTTCTATGTGAAAGTGATTTCTCATACATTCCAGTTGAAATCAGGAAACTTTTAACCTAAGATTAAGAATCTGACTGATAATGATGACCATTATTTTAGCTTCCTTTTTGAATCAGGGTCAAGCCATTCAGGGTCAAATGCATAAAGGTTAGTAGCAATTGGACATCTAATATAATGAATGCCAGTGAAAATGAGGTCAGATCTGAGGCTAAAATAGGGAAAGAACAAGCTAAAAATTACTTAGACAAGTTAGATGTCTGCAAGTCACCAGGGCATGATGAAATACATCCTAGAATACTCAAGGAGCTGAACCATTAGCGATATCTGAGACCATTGGCGATTTATCTTCAAAAAGTCATGGAAGATAGGAGATTCCAGAGGACTGTGCCCATCTATAAAAAGGGAAATAAGGACAACCCAGGGAATTTACAGACCAGTCAGCTTCACTTCAGCACCTGGAAAGATAAAAGAGCAAATAATTAAGCAATCAATTTGCAAACACCTAGAAGATAATAAGGTGATAAGTAACATCCAGCATGGATTTGTCAAGAACAAATTATGTCAAAACAACCTAATAGCTTTCTTTGACAGGGTAACAAGCCTTGTGGATGGGGGAAGTGGTAGATATGGTATATCTTGAGTTTAGTAAGGCTTTTATACTGGCTCACATGACCATTTCATAAACAAATTAGGGAAATACAACCTAGATGGAGCTACTATAAGATGAATGCATAACTGGTTGGAAAACCATTCTCCAAGAGTAATCATCAGTGGTTCATAGTCAAGTTGAAAGGGCATATCAAGTGGATTCCCACAGGAATCAGTTCTGGGTCTGGTTCTGTTCATTATCTTCATCAATGAGTTAGATAATGGGAGAGAGAGAGTAAACTTATAAAGTTTGCAAATGATACCAAGCTGGGAGGGATTGCAAGGGCTTTGGAGGATAGCATTAAAATTCAAAATTATCTGGAGAAAGGATCTGAAGTAAACAGGATGAAATTCAAAAAGGACAAAGTATCCTACTTAGGAAGGAACAGTCAGTTGCACGCCAACAAAATGGGAAATGACTGCCTAGGAAGGAGAACTGGAGAAAGGGATCTGGGGTCATAGTGGAGCACAAGCTAAATATGAGTCAACAGCGTAACATTGTTGCTTAAAAAAAGCGAATATCATTCTGGGATATACTATCAGGATTGTTGTAAGCAAGACACAAGAAGTAATTCTTCTGCTCTACTCCACGCTGATTAGGCTTCAACTGGAGGATTGTAGTCCGTTCTGGGTGCCACATTTCAGGAAAGATGTGGACAAATTGGAGAAAGTCCAGAGAAGAGCAACAAAAATGATTAAAGGTCTAGAAAACATGACCCATGAGGGAAGATTGAAGAAATTGGGTTTGTTTAAGTCTGGAGAAGAGAAGACTGAGAAGGGACATCAGAGTTTTCAAGTACATAAAAGGTTACTACAAGGAGGGAGGAAAAAATGTTCTCCTTAACTTCTGAGAATAGGACAAGAAGTAATGGGCTTAAATTGCAGCAAGGGCGGTTTAGGTTGGACATTAGGAAGAACTTCCTGTCAGGGTTGTCGTCATCCTAGCATATGCGCCACATGTCTCAGGTGGCCCGTGACCAGGATTCATCACCAAATTTGGTCCACTGGTTGGATTATTAGCTTGCCTGGGCTGGGTACTGATGGGGAGTGCAATGTGAATACTAATCCATACCCCCTTGTCGGGGAATTGGAATACATTGCCCAAGGAGGTTGTGGAATCTCCATCATTGGAGATTTTTAGGAGCAGATTAGACAAACACCTGTCAGGGATGGTGTAGATAATATTTAGTCCTGCCATGAGTGCAGGGGACTGGACTAGATGCCCTCTCAAGCTCTCTTCCAGTTCTACAATTCTATAATTTCTAGTATATTTTTCTTGGCATCCAGATGTCCAACAAATATGGTCAGTGTATGTCACACAGCTCCCCTTTCTTCAATGAAAATCTTTTAAAATTATGCAGTAGGTTCCCCAAGCCCCTTCTTTTTGTGGCTTCAAATAAAACCAAAAATCTTGCACTCTTGAACTACCTCTAGGGTCAAATGCATA
The DNA here is from genome assembly GCF_965140295.1 of Lepidochelys olivacea. Taxonomy (NCBI): domain Eukaryota; kingdom Metazoa; phylum Chordata; order Testudines; family Cheloniidae; genus Lepidochelys; species Lepidochelys olivacea. The sequence continues at coordinate 93,984,861 of NC_140415.1, forward strand.
ATGTAACAGCTTACCTCCTGTTTGATTTCCAGCCCTAGACCCTCTGGGGATATATCTTTATTGTTACGGCATTGCCTTGTAGCACTACAGGCTAACAGATCAATTCAGCCTTCAAAGCATCCTATCACTTGTCGATATGAAATTCTAGCAATTACTGAAGTAGGATGGCTGCAAAGCAGCTGAAAAACATTCCCTATTGATTGGCTCATTGCTCCAGAGTATGATGAACTTGTTTAAGAAAAATTGATCTGACACATTGATTTTTTTTTATCAAGGAACCTTATGAATGCAATTTAAGTCACAATATGTTTTGCCCTGCAGATTTTTTCCCCCATGAGAATTTAGTGTAACAAAAGGGAAAAACAGAAGTATGGAGAATTATTCTGAAAACTTTTCTCAAGTTTTTGGGTTACTTTGGAATTTCCCTCCATCCCACCCTCTCCTTTTAATTGTTTTTGCTCCAGTAATGCACAGTGCACAGGAAATGGTTAGTTTCATAATCCACACTGCCCCCAAATACATATTACAATGCTGCCTCCTTCACTGACTGATAAGCTGCAGCCTCCATACTCTTGCTGCTGTTATAAATTATTTGTATTGCAGTAGAGCCTTAGGAGGCCATATATGGATCAGTACGTCATTGTGCTAGAAGATGCACAAGGTATTGTTCATACTCAGATTATGGTTCAAGGAGTAAACAATTCAGATAGATATTGCAGCGCATGCAGTTTTATTACATTGATGAAATCTGGCACTGCAGGGGTGGCTAGGTGTGTTTGCACATATTTTGTTTGGACTACAAAACTAGGTGTGAAATAAACATGGGACAGAATTGAGATACTATCCCTATCCAACAAAACACTTGCAAGAAGGATGCATATTGCTCTTTTGATGCCACAAACCCATTCCCAAAAGTTGTGTGTTCAGGGAATGGCATAGCTAGGTGTGGCATCAAAACAGAATGGCAATACTGCCATGCAGTGTGGAAGGATGTGGTATTGCAAATGCCCCCATCCATGGAGTCTTCTAACCACCCACATTTATAAGCACCTGAAGTTTGAGTCTGACACATTTGTGTCCTAAATCTCTTCATTTGGGATCTATTCACATCTTGATATATAAGCATAATTCTCCCCTTGATGTGTATTAATGGAACTTATGTGCCCCTACAGGGCTGGCCCACAACATTTTGGCACCTGAGGTGGGGAGCTCAAATGATGCCCTCATGCCCCCTTGTTTTGGCCAAAACTTTGAAAGGTCTCAATTCTGCCTTCTTCCTGTTCTACTCCTCTCATGGTACTGCTCTGCCACCTACCCCAATAAAGGAGAACTGACAACTTAAAATGCCTTGTTCAAAAATTGTAAGTAACACTTAACTTTCAAATGTTTGAATGGCAAATGTAACTTTTCTTGTCTGCATAGTAAACACTGGCATTTTTATCTGTTTGAATAATCAAAGTGGTGCTTTCCATGCCTTCTTGGTTGCAAAGACTTGAACTGCTTCCTGCTGAAGGTCCACAGTCTGGGCCAGCTCGTGCTCTGTTGAGACGGTTGCAAGGCCGACCAGCCTCTCCTGTGTCATTGTGGAGCGTAGATGTGTTTTTATTAACGTGAGCTTGGAGAAGCTGCATTCTCCACTGGCAACTGTTACAGGAAATGTTAGAAGTATGCGCAGAGCAACAAAAGCATTTGGAAAGAGGGTGGTCATGTTATTTGGGCACATATATTCCAGAACAGCCTTTGCAGTTGATCCTGCTGAAATGCATCTTGAAAGGGCTTTCAGTTCATCACCTAAATCACTCGCATCAATATCACGCATGTCATCATGTGTCGACGCTGTCTCTAGTGCCCTGCATTGCTGGTGTAGGTCTTCTTCAGGTATAGTGAGGAGTTTTGAAATATCAAACAACATCCCAAATATACTGCTGTGTTCCTTGAGCTGCATGAACTGTTCAACTGACTGTATTGCACAGTCTAGCACCTGGTTAAAGGATTCAACTTTGAATTGTTGTTTGGGGTCTCTTATGGGATTATCCCGTGCCTCAGAATCAAAATGTCATATTTTTCGGTGACTCTTGTATTCTTGAATGGGTGGAATATAGCTTCAGTGTGAAGTTTCTCTGCTAACTTCTGTGCACTCTTCAGAACGTTTTGCAATCCCTCATCTGACCGGTAAGACTGTAGGTACGACTTTTCTTTGTCCAGTTGTTCCATTGCTCCAGATGTATGAAGGTCAACACCTTGGAGTCTCTTGCTTACAACATTTATTTCAAACAGTATGTCATGCCAGAACATTAAGCCACACAGAAATTTGAAGTTATGTATGTTTCTGGTGATTCCATTTCCCTCTGCCACTGTTCTCCCATGAACAGTTCCTATCATAGCATCATCTATCTTCCAATATGGTGTTTGATAGGCTTTATCGCCTCCACTCGACTTTCCCATCATGTGGCACGCAGTGGTTTCAGTGTCAGAGAGGATGTTCCCAGATGTTGCTTCAAAATTTGCTATCAATGAGTTGATGCAGAGAAAAATACATACATGCTTTGAATTACATTAAAAAATTCAGCAGCCTCATTAGAAGCTGATGCTGCATCACTGATCAACAAGTTCAGTGAAAGAGAACTGCATGGGACAAAAAAAGCTTGAGGGTTCAACTCTTGGATCTGTGTCTGTTCTTTCCTCTCATGTTGGCACCATTATCATAGCCCTGACCTCTCATGTCAGCTATCACAGTTCCTGTATCTTCAAACTTTTCAAGAAGCACATTTGTCATACCAGCTCCTGTAGTATCGCCAGTGCCAATAAATTCTAGAAAATGCTCTCTGACAGTCATCATTGCAGGGACATTTTCACTACGTTCTGTTGTTGTTGTTACAAAATGCACCATTAAAGTCATTTGTTCCATATGGCTGATGTCAGGTGTGCAGTCCAGAATAACAGAGTAATATCTTGCTGACTTCAGATCTGCCACAATCTTCTGACTTTTGTTGCCAGTAACTGTATGATCTCATTTTGAGTTGTTTTTCCAAGGTAGTGGTGTGTGTACATTTCTTGAGTGGTGACTCTCTTCTTAGATGCTCCCGGAGTACAGCATCAAACTGAGCCATCAGCTCCACAATTTTAAGGAAGTTTCCATTGTATGGCGCATACAGCTAATCTGAAGTGCCACGCAGTGCTAGGTTTTGGGGAGCAAGCATTCTCACAATGGCAGTGAGCCTTTTCAGAACATTTTGCCAGTAAAGAGACTCTGATGCAATCTTCTCTTGATGCTGATCCTCTATGGTGGCCTTTAACTTTAGTCTCATCTCAAGCTTTTTCCACCTATGGAATGCTCTCTGGTGATTTGCTGCCTTCTCATGGCATACCAGATTTATAGCCAGATTTTTCCAGTCCTTTGTTCCTGTCGAAACCAATGTGGCTGGAACATTAGACTGGAAGAATTTGCAACAAAAACAGTATGCAGCATTCTGGGTTTTGAGTACATAAGCCATGGCCTCTCCACTTTGTTACCATTGGGGATTTCACACCAGTAATGTGTTGGATGAAAACTTCTATTTTCATTGTCTTTGGGGAACATGAAGTTTTTCACTTGCTGTGGCACATGCAGTACAAGGAAGTCCCTCAGGCTATTGCTCACGTGAGCCTGCAGTCCTGGATCATCTAGACTTAAGGAACTAAACTCAGCAGCAGCTGTTCCTTGCACATTCCTGAAGAGCGTGGTGGAGGCACATGTTACATCCATTTGGGATGGAGATATGGATGCTGCAGTAGCTGTCAGGTCACCTGCACTCTGACTAACTGGAAGATCAGGCATCTCCTCACCACTCACATCCTCGCTGCGGCTGGAAGCTCACTGTGAACATTTGTGTCTATGTATCTCAGTAGAGCTCCTTCCTGCTGAGATAGAAAAATTTCCTTTGCTTTCTTTCTTTCTTCTGAATGCTTCCCCAGAGGGGCATTTTCCTCTTTCACTCATGACTGCTGTGCCAGCTATAGTGGCTCTCAACACCCAATTGAAGGGGACAAATAAGCAGGCTGGTAGCAGGGCCTGAGTGAGGGAAGATATCAGCGTCTTAAGGGCCTAGCTGGCTCCTACTACTTCAGTGGACTGCCTGCCCTCCTCAAGAGGGTTCAGGGAAGCAGCAGGAAACAGGAAGCTCCCTGAGAAGCTGGAGTCAATCAGTCTAGGAGCCTGGAAGTGCTAGAGAGGTACATAAGAGGCTTCTCCTCCTCTCTCTCCCTGCAGCGCTTGCTGCTTTCTGTTATTCCCTCTCCTTTTCTCCTGCCAGCCTGTTATGTCTCTTGTGCCCTCCTTCTTCCAGCACAGCACTCCACCATCTCTGTGCATCTAGAGCAGAGAGAATACATATGCACCAGCAGCAGACACAATATTCTACACTCTGGGCCTAGTGGTGTCCCCTCCCAGTCTGGCACTTGAGGCAGCTGCCTCAGTTCGCCTCATAGTAAGGCCACCCCTATGCCCCTATATGGTCTCCAGTGATTACAAGTTAAAACTGCTTTCTAAGTGTTAGTGTTTCTGCTTTAACTGAGTACCCATAAAAGTACTGAAGCTGTGAAGACAATGGACCAGAACACACACGCAACTTGTTGTCGGTTTTGTTACTAAACCAGAGCCCTCCTTCTTAAAATACTTCCCAGATAGCACGTGGGCTCTTTTCAATGCAAGGCTCTGCTTTCAGCAAAATTGTTAATTATAGATCATAATAAGCTGTTAGGAGTGAAACACACACATAATTTGAAAGTGAAATGAGGCAGAGTACATAGATAAAGCAATTGTTTGTTTAAGAGGTGATTAGCAGCAGCAAAACAAGCAAACTGATACTTGAACCTGAAAGAAATTACACCCATTTGGAATCGTTAAACTATTTGCTTATTTGTGCATTGCAAAGGTAAATGCATAATAGTGTCAGTTTTTTTTTCTCACTGTGTGCTGAATAGTTCAGCTGATATGTGCCATGTTTCAACTAACATGGTATTAAAAGAATAGCCTGTCACAGGGAGGAAAAGGGGAAGTGCCTCAGTTTCACAGAGGAAACCAAGTGAGATTTAAGTTGTTCTGTACTAGGATAAATTATAAGTCTTTAAAGCCACTGTAATCACGGAATGAACAAAACAGTCTGCCTTGGCTAATTATGCCTTTTGGTCTCTGTCACTTTCAAGTTTATTCCCTTAAATGTTACACAGTATGCTTGTTTTCTATGTGAAGGAGTGTTAATCTAAGTGCAAAACACTGATTTCCTGCAAGGGTACGTGAGCCAAGAAATATTCTGAGTTCAGATCAAGCTCTATACCATCAAGTTTATCTAAACCACTTACCCAGTTAAGTGTTGATTTAAATGTGAATGTAATCTGACTTTCATAGGATGGTTGCATTTGAAATGGAATATGGTATTCAGATACCACCATGATGACAGCCCTACAAATACACAGGATAGACAGATAATTAGAACATATTTATTGAAACTATAAATTACAACTCTCTGACAATAACGGTTTTAGATTTTACATAATTAATTTTCTTTTTATCTCCATTCACAACCCTTAAGATTTCTCTCTTTCATGGAAAAGTGACGAGTAATTCATATTTTTGCTTTAATCACACATGGTCATGAAAGGCTACTTTTGTGCAAAATTATGTTCCTGTAGAAATTTCGAAACAAAGCAGAAGTAACGAAGTCTATTGAGGACTGCATCCAAGTCCCCAGTCCTCCATCTTCAACAAGGGCTGTGATTATATTTTCTGCCAACAGATCTTAGTTCCTTTCTAGCAACTATTATCTTCTTTGTGGGTGTGGCCTACTTCCTCCTCTCAGGAATTTTTGGAAGCATATATCATCTGGGAGCTCCCGCAGACAAGCCTGTGAAAACAAGTCAGTGGTTTCTGCCAATCCCTGTCATAAATATAAAGGGAAGGGTAAACCCCTTTGAAATCCCTCCTGGCCAGGGGAAAGCTCCTCTCACCTGTAAAGGGTTAAGAAGCTAAAGGTAACCTCGCTGGCACCTGACCAAAATGACCAATGAGGAGACAAGATACTTTCAAAAGCTGGGAGGAGGGAGAGAAACAAAGGGTCTGTGTCTGTCTGTATGCTGTTTTCTGCCAGGGATAGACCAGGAATGGAGCCTTAGAACTTTTAGTAAGTAATCTAGCTAGGTATGTGTTAGATTATGATTTCTTTAAATGGCTGAGAAAAGAATTGTGCTGAATAGAATAACTATTTCTGTCTGTGTATCTTTTTTGTAACTTAAGGTTTTGCCTAGAGGGGTTCTCTATGTTTTTGAATCTAATTACCCTGTAAGATATCTACCATCCTGATTTTACAGGGGGGATTTCTTTATTTCTATTTACTTCTATTTTTTATTAAAAGTCTTCTTGTAAAAAACTGAATGCTTTTTCATTGTTCTCAGATCCAAGGGTTTGGGTATGTGGTCACCTATGCAAATTGGTGAGGCTTTTTATCCAACATTTCCCAGGAAAGGGGGGGTGCAAGTGTTGGGAGGATTGTTCATTGTTCTTAAGATCCAAGGGTCTGGGTCTGTAGTCACCTAGGCAAATTGGTGAGGCTTTTTACCAAACCTTGTCCAGTAAGTGGGGTGCAAGGTTTTGGGAAGTATTTTGGGGGGAAGGACGCGTCCAAACAGCTCTTCCCCAGTAACCAGTATTAGTTTGGTGGTGGTAGCGGCCAGTCCAAGGACAACGGGTGGAATATTTTGTACCTTGGGGAAGTTTTGACCTAAGCTGGTAAAGATAAGCTTAGGAGGTTTTTCATGCAGGTCCCCACATCTGTACCCTAGAGTTCAGAGTGGGGGAGGAACCTTGACAACCCCCTTAAAAAAATCTCACAAATCTTAGTGAGTAAACCGTCGAACCTCCGTAACTCTGAAATGTTCGTAACTGAATAAAACATTATAGTTGTTCTTTCAAAAGTTTTACAACTCAACATTAACTGAACACAGCTTGGAAAATTTGCTATGCTGCTTTTAATCATCTTAATTTAAATGAAACAAGCACAGAAACAGTTTCCTTACCTTGTCAAATCTTGTTTTACACTTGCCCTTTTTTAGTGGTTTACGTTTAACACCATACTGAATTTGATTTTTTTTTTTTTTTTGGTCTCTGCTTCTGACTGATTGCTACTTTCTGTTCCAAATGAGGTGTGTGGTTGACTGGTCAGTTCGTAACTCTGGTGTTCCTAACTCTGAGCTTCTACTGTACCGTTGTGTCAACCACATTACTGATGTGAACCATTACACAAAAATAAAGCCAGTGCTTGCCTGAAAATTTTAGTCTAAGGCTGTTCATGGAAATAAGAATTTGTAAATGAATATTAGAGAATGTTTATACCAGACCTGATTCAGAGTTACATGAGTTCAGTCAGGTCTTGACTACACTAGCAAGGTGTTTAACCCTAACTCTTCAATGTGGTAACAATGGTGAAAGCTGTAGGATAGACCACATTCAGGCATTTTAGCACTATGTGGTCTAAACTTACTAAGTGAAACTTGTCTTATTCAAGGGACTTCCGAAAAAAGGTTGCTTAACAGAAGTGATACTCTAATAAAGTTGGAAATAATTAGATGCATTATGTGGGTGGATGCTTTTGGGTCTATCTCTCTCTCTCTTATAATAGAAGTCTGAGTAACTAGGGCTGCTTTTTCTAGATGTTTCACTGTGTGTATTGTGCTGGAGATTAAGCAGCTCTCAGGGAATATGTCTTTGATGTATGGGGAGTCACAAATCTCACTGAAGCTGGTAGGTGTGATAGCGACCTTCCATTCAGGCTAAATGAGGGAGCAGTTAAGTGTCCCTTTATTTGTGACAGATGAAACAATAGAAGCAATCACCCAAATCTCAAACAATATGGCAAGACTGGAGTAAGAGCTAAGCCATGCTCTTACTCTAAGCAGCCAGCAGGAAAGCATGCAGAGAGCAGCAGGCAACAAGAGAAGCGCTAGAGAGAAAACAGAGAGAGAGAGAGATCTCTGGGCAGAGTGCTGGCTAGAAAGAGGCTTGGAATTGTGATCCAGGAAACTACCTCCTGTGTGATTCCCACTATATTCAGGAAAACAGGACTTTGTGTATATTCTTTGTATCCATCCATCTTTGTGTTGTATCTGAGCATCTCTTTCCATCCAAACAAAGTCAAAGTAATGCAAAATATCCCCAACAATCATTATTACCTGTCTTAAAGTGGTGTTAATAGAAAAATATTAGGGTTTACAAAGTGCTTTGAGATCTCCAGGTGGAAGGCGTTATAGAAGCATACAGTATTATGTTGTGTGTTATGATGGTTATTTATTATTCCCTTCAATAAGGTCCTTCAGGCCACTTCTTCGTTTTCCTTTTCTTGACATGAATCCAAACTTGAGAAAAGATTAAGTTCCAAAAATTTCACATAACTCTTCTTTGTTTTAATTTCCAAGTACCTTTGCATTTCTTGGCTGTGGTGGGGAGGCGAAGCAAAGGAAGTGTTGTTTAATACAATGAGAGAGACTATTCTCTCAACATTAGCCTGATTAAAAGCTGTGGAAGTATTAGAAATCTCATGAGCAAACCTATTCTTGGAAGATTTCATCTGAATTTTTCAGACCCAAGAGATCTGGATAATTCAGATCAAATACTTATTCAAATTTTATCTATTATTTCTCTGAACCAAACGTCCAGACCATGTGAGGTTCACCCATCATTAGTAGAGATTATGGAAATGCTTTCAATTACTTTCCGTAACTTAAAATAGAGCACATACCAGTTGATATTGCAAGCGATTACATTCTTTTAAAACACTGTTTAGCTTACTGATATTTGTTTATCTGCTCCGGTCTTCTTGCCTCTTCTTTTCAGTCCTTTAATAGGCTCCTCAGTATTAAAGCTTCAGGGACATCTAATGTCCATTTGAGACAGCAAAAATCAATGTAACAGTCCCACAGAAGCATCCTATGGTTTTGACCATTTATCTGCTGACCTTGTGTACCTGATTAAAACAATGCAAGGCTGCCCGAATTCCCTCCCTCAGTGGGTTGTGTGTCTCCGCCAGAATAGTTGCACTGAGATACGATAACTTGTCTTCATTAGGGCTCTGACTCAAAACCCAATTAATGGCATCAAGAAATGAAACATGGTCCTTGAATGCAGCTGCCTTTTGAAAGCAGAGTCCCAATATGTGCTGAGCGCTATAATAAATGATGCACTGGAGAAGACACACTAGATACACTCCACTTACACATGAAGGCTTCAGGGGAAAGAAAAACTGTTGGCTTTGTAAGACGGTTTTCATTTCTGAGGAGGAAATTTTGGTATTTAAAAAAGGAAGAGGACTAGGCCTGTGACTAGAGCTGGGCATATATTATGCAAACTTCCCCTAAAACTTCTGTCAATTTATCTTAATCCTCTGCAATAATCCTTCCCCCCCCCCTTGTTTACAGTCCTGACCCAACCCAACATTTGACCACGAAGCCAAGATGGGCCAAACTCTGTGACTAACACATATCAACCAGGAATTAGGCTATGATAAAATGAGATGGTTGGGTTAATTATTTGTGTGATTTGTCACAGAATGTGAACCCAATTTCTCTCAGAAAAGGGTAACTGAGAAACCCACTGTGCTTGTTTAAACAAATTTGTCTTTGGCTAAAATTAAACCTTTTCAAGGCCTTTAAATAGGACTTAAGTGGGACATAGGACTGTTGCTGGCCTTTTGCATAAGCATGAATTTCACCCATTTTATGGGAAATCCCCTATGTGGTATGCAGATGATTATTGATAAAGGAGCTATATGAATTTCTCCAAGAAAGCATTCTGTATAACAATGGCAAGGGAGTCTGTTAGCCAAGAGAGCAAACTTTTTGATCTAGAACACGGGTTCCCAAACTTGGTTCGCGCCTTGTTCAGGGTAAGCCCCTGGTGGGCTGCGAGACACTTTGTTTACCTGAGTGTCTGTACCAGAGAAACGTTAAATTGTTCAAACTGTTATAGTTGGCTAATAGTGGAGATACACTTTTCAGTTGGGGGGAAATTCCATAAATATTCAGAGGTTTAAGTTTTATAGCACATTTATTTCCTCCTTTCCAATTGCAAAATGTTTCATAGATAAAATGTAAATTTTAGGGCTGTCAAGCAATTAAAAAAATTAATTGCGTGATTAATCACACTGTTAAAGAATAATAGAATATCATTTATTTAAATATTTTTCAATGTTTCCTATATTTTAAAATATATTGATTTCAATTACCACACAGAATGCAAAATGTACAGCGCTCACTTCATATTATTATTTTTATTACGAATATTTGCACTGTAAAAAACAAAAGAAATAGTATTTTTCAATTCACCGAATACAAGTACTGTAGCGCAGTCTCTGTATCATGAAAGTTGAACTTACAAATTGAGAATTGTTAGAAAAAAACAAAACTGCACTCAAAAATAAAACATTGTAAAATTGTAGAGCCTACAAGTCCACTCAGTTCTTGTTCAGCCAATCACTCAGACAAACAAGTGTGTTTACATTTGCAGGAGATAATGCTGTCCCCTTCTTGTTTACAATGTCATCTGAAAGTGACAACAGGTGTCTGCATGGTACTGTTGTAGCCGGAGTCGCAAGATATTTATGTGCCAGATGTGGTAAAGATTCATATGTCCCTTCATGCTTCAACCACCATTCCAGGGGACATGCGCCCATGCCGATGACTGGTTCTGCTCGATAATGATCCAAAGCAGTGTGGACCGACGCATGATCATTTTCATTATCTGAGTTAGATGCTACCAGCAGAAGGTTTATTTTCTTTTTTGGTGGTTCAGTTCTGTAGTTTCCGTATCGGAGTGTTTCTCTTTTAAGACTTCTGAAACCATGCTCCACACCTTGTCCCTCTCAGATTTTGGAAGGCACTTCAGATTCTTAAACCTTGGGTCAAGTGCTGTAGCTATCTTTAGAAATTTCACATTGGTACCTTCTTAGCATTTTGTCAAACACTGAAAGTGTTCTTGAAACGAACAACATGTTCTGGGTCATCCTCCAAAATTGCTATAACAGAAAATATATGGCAGAACGCAGCTAAAACAGAGCAGGAGACAAAAAATCCCCCCCCAAGGAGTTCAGTGACAAATTTAATTAACACTTTTGTTTTTAACGAGCATCATCAACATGGAATCATGTCCTTTGGAATGGTGGCCGAAGCATGAAGGGGCACGCGAACGTTTAGCATATCTGGCACGTAAATACCTTGCAATGCTGGCTACAAAAGTGCCATGCAAATGCCTGTTCTCACTTTCAGGTGACATTGTAAATAAGAAGTGGGCAGCATTATGTTCCGTAAATGTAAACAAATATGTTTGTCTTAGCAATTGGCTGAACAAGAAATACGACTGAGTGGACTTGTAGGCTCTAAAGTTTTGCATTGTTTTGTTTTTTGACTGCCGTTACGTTAAAAAAAATCTGCATTTGTAGATTTCACAATAAAGAGATTGCACTACAGTACTTGTAGGAGGTGAATTGAAAAAATACTATATATCTTTTGTACAGTGCATTATTGTAATAAAAAATATAAAGTGAGCACTGTACACTTTGTAGTCTGTGTTGTAATTGAAATCAATATATTTGAAAATGTAGAAAAACATCCAAAATATTTAATACATTTCAATTGGTATTCTGTTGTTTAACAGTGCGATTAATTGCAATTAATTTCTTCGAGTTAACTGCGATTAATTGAGAGCCCTAGTAAATTTCATACTCAAATGTAAAATTGTGGGGTCCTCAGGCTACATTTTGTCAAACCTTTTCACCCTTATCTAGTAGATGTTACAGTACTTTGTAATATTTCTCCTTTGATCTACTGTATACCAGTATGACCTTGAAGGTGCACAATAGTCATTGGATATTAGCACAGGCCTAACTGGAATTGTATCAGGAGGTAAATATGTCCTCCAACTGTATCAAAATAGATTGATTGGGATTTTCAAAAGAGAATAAGGCAATTAGGAGCCTAAATTCCATAGAAATGCAATGAAGTTGGGTGCCTAATTCCCTTGAAAATCCCAGTCTAAGTATAATTATATTTTAAATGGTGGGGAAGGAGGGAGGGTGGGTAAAACAACCCCAAAGCACACATAGCACAGTCCAGGTTCAAGAAACCATCATTTGATGCAAATAATTTTGCTACCTTGTCTGCAATTGCTCTGTGGCTCATTTATTTATTTTTAATTCTCCCTGGTGGTGAATATTTTTTTTTAATTGTACATAGTTTGGAGTTACTTGTTGCTTCAGGGGTAATTGCTGCAAAATGAGAGGGCTTGAAATCTGAGAAAACGTGAAGTTGATCCGAGTCGAAGTCGAGTCTGAGTTCTAACTCAAAGGAATAGTCTGAGAGGCCCTGTCCCATTGAATTGTGTTGGCACTGATGCATGGAAAGGCCTAAAAACCCAGGAAGAGAACCACAATCTGAAAGGCTGAAGTGGCAGTGCTAGGCCAATCTCAGCTACGCCTCACCTCCCAGAACACTTTAAAAGGAGGTCTTATGGAGAGAGGTCAAAAAGCCCATGTTAATATTGTAAGAGTTCTCAGCAGCCTGACATATTGTTGATCGTGGACAGCTGCTGCTGGAATGATTAAGGCAATTTTCTTTTTACCTCTCAGGTAGTTTGGGGAGGGCAGTGATAGGTTTTTTCCTTGTTACGGAGCCCCACAGGTCTCAGTTTTGTCCCTTCTTTTTCAATATATATAAGACTGCTGTGGGAGAGATGTGATGCTTCGCGCAACCAGACCTGGATGACACCCACACCCAATAGGTGTGTCTGTCTTACTAAGCATGAATAGTGCTGTCACCCTGCTCTCTGTGTCTGAGGGAAATAGGGACACAGATGAAAAACAGTTGTCTCATGCTTAGTTCAGGAAAGATGGAGGAGATGATGGTAGATGGGATAATAAAACACATTGACAGGTTTCAGAGTAGCAACCGTGTTAGTCTGTATCCGCAAAAAGAAAAGGAGTACTAGTGGCACCTTAGAGACTAACCAATTTATTTGAGCATAAGCTTTTGTGAGCTACAAAGTGAGATGTAGCTCACGAAAGCTTATGCTCAAATAAATTTGTTAGTCTCTAAGGTGCCACAAAAACACACTGAGACTCTGGCAGGAACTGTGGACTCTCCATCTAAAGTATCCAGTTGTCCAGGTTATGCACAGTCTTGGAGGTACTCTTAGACCAGGGGTGGTCAAACTTTTTGGCCTGAGGGCCGCATTGGGTTTCTGAAATTGTATGGAGGCTGTGCCTCCCCGAACAGCCAGGCATGGCCCGGCTCCTGCCCCCTATCTGACCCCCCCCGGGACTCCTGCCCCATCCAACCCCCCCTGTTCCCTGATGGCCCCCCGGGGACCCCTCCCCCATCCATTCCCCATGCTCTTGGTCCCCTGACTGCCCCCGGACCCCTAACTTCCCCCCGCCGCCTCATCCAACCCCCCCTTCTCCCTAACCGCCCCCCAGGCCCCTGACCCCTAATTGCCCACCACCACTCCATTCAACCCCCCCTCCTTCCTGACTGCCCCCCACCGAGGACCCCTGCCCCATCCACCCCCCCTCTCCCTGTCCCCTGACTGCCCCCTGTCGCCCCATCCAACCCCTCCTCTCCTTCCTGACTGCCCCCCCCCGGGACCGCTGCCCCCATTCAACCCTCCTGTTCCCCACCCTCTGACCGCCCCCACCCCATCCACATCCCTGACCATGCTGTCTGGAGCACCGGTGGCTGGCAGCCATGCCACAAAGCACAGAGCACTGGGTCAGGCCGGGCTCTGCAGCCTCACTGCCTAGAGCATTGCACCGCTTGGTGGTATGGCGGTGGGGGAGGAGGGAGAGCAGGGGAGGGGCCAGGGGCTAGCCTCCAGGGCCAGGAGCTCAGGGGCTGAGTAGAACGGTCCCGCGGGCCGTAGTTTGCCCACCTCTGTTTTAGACACTTCACTGCTCATGGATGCCCAGATAGCAGCAGTGTCCAGAAATGCCTCTGGAAAAAAAATACTACATGCCTCTGTCTGTAAGTCTTCATCTTCTGAGTTGCAGAATGACCCTAGCTCTGTACCAAGGTAAACAACCCTCCCATATCTGAATATCTTGAAGGAAAAACATAAGCATTAGATCTTAACATAAATCCATTGGGGGAGGTGATAAGAGCATTTGCTGCTCTTTCTAGTGGCATTGGATTGTTGCCATCTCTTGTAATTTTATCACAAATCTTGCGGTAGTTGATGTTTTACTGAAAGTCCCAGCTCCTTAGGCAAGGGATTTTAAAAAAGAAAGTAAGCTTTGAGCATTTGTGCTTCCAAGAAAAGATTGAAAATGTGACATGAGTGCACCATAAAAGCTCAAAAACCAGAAGGCCGAAAAAAAAGCAACATTTATTATCTTCTAAAAAATCATGAGATTTTTTTTTAAAGCCAAACTCTTACTTTTTGGTGGCCTGACTCATGGTTTTTGAACATTTGGGGTTGGTGATATTAATATAGAACTCTTCGTAAATTTATCTGATCTATATACGTATTGCTTCCACCTGGTCTTGATTTGCTGTCATGGATACAGAACAGTCCAATTGTGTTCGCCAGTACACAGGCACTGATCCTGCCAAAGAATGTTAATGGGCACTGCTGACCCACTAATGCAAATGGCTTATTACCTTCCTGATATAAGGGAAGGAGGAGGAGTAGATCTCCAGAGAGAGGATTTGACTGTGGGCTTAGATGTCTGAAGAAAGGAACCCTAAGTGCAGACAAGTCTGATGAAAAGATCTGAACTGAACTTTGTTGTTATATATCTTTAATTAACAAAACCTGGCCTCAAGAAAGGGGAATTAGCTTGGACTCTATTTGTATATAGAGTCTCGTCCCTCCCTGCCCTGTGTGCTTTATTTGAGAGCAGGTAGGAAAAAGACACCATAAAAGTCTCCATTGAATCCCCAGAGCATTGCAATAATAGGTAAATGTCTCTTTATGTAGTTCTCAGGGGTCCACCTCCTCCCTACCCTTGAAGGGACGTGGGTAGGTGCTAGCCAGAGAGAGACCAGAAAGTGTTGGTGGCTGACCTCTACACAGGCTACTCAACTGGGAGGCTCCATATGCTTTCCTTCTGGCATGCACTTCCACACAGGGATCAGCCACAATGTAGCACTTAACATATTCAGCAGTCATGTCATGGAAGTGCAGCCAGTTTGTGGGTAGAATGCAGGAGCTGTTTAACAATGCACGCGAACACTATGGAACACACCAATATATACCTGTATAGCATTTTTCATGTTCAAAGTGCTTTTCAAACATTGAGTAAAATCTTCTGAGTCTAAGTCCTTGTCTGCACTACCAGGGTAAGTCAGTCAAAGTTACGTTACTCCAGTACTCCTAAATTACGCTCTCCCGTCGACTTACCTTACTACCCTCATTCTGGAGGAGGACTGGAGTCAACTGGAGAGCACTCTGTGGTCAATTTTGGTGGGTCTTCACCAGACCCACTAAATCAACCCCCACTGCATCAATTGCAGCACGGTTGATCCCCGGTAAGTGTAGACATGGCCAAAGAGATTTAGGAGCCTAAGTTTTGTTGACTTTCAATGAGTCTTGTTATTTGTTTTCTCTCTTTAGTCTTCCTATCAAATTAGAAAGTACATTCTGGGCACCACTATTCTTCCAAAGGAGGGAACTGGAAGGAAGATTGAAGAGACATAAAATAAACAAAGTATGCAGTGAAGATCAGTTCAGTATGGAATCTTGATTATTATTATTATTTATTATTATTATTATTTTTTAAAGGGTCAAGTATCTGGGCACTGCTATTAGCTGGATTTTGAAACTTAAGGCAGAAATAGCTCACTGTAAGCGAGTTAAAGTGAAGGATGATGGTCTATTTGGCTCCTAAAGTTCTTGAGCTTATACTTTTTCTATTTCCCATTGGTCTTTGTATTGGGGAAACAAATACACTATCTATACAGACTCACAGATAAATTAAATAACTACATGAAGCCTTGCAAAATAGTGGTTGTATATTAGTTACTGTATTAAAAAAAAAGTCAAAATGCAAAAATGCTTGGCCATTTTGCCCCATGGCAACGTTTACTAATGCTAATTAAGTGGGAGACTTGTGTCTGAATGTGGATTGGACTTCTGCTTACTGGATTGGTAGGAGAGTGTGGATGTTAAGGAGGTGGATTCTAGCTAGGAAGGTCATAATCACTCTTGTATGTAGGCTCTGCCCGTTGTTGATAGTTTTAAAGCATGCCATTGGCTACAGCTGCAGAACCAAGAGCTTGCATATATTCCTAGCCAGAGGAAGGGTTCTGGGAAATGATCATAGATGTGGATCATAGGGGAAGAGTGAATAAATGCATTTCAGTTCCTAAACATGAAGACCTATTTCAGGGATGAACACTAGGATTAAAAACGGGTGGGAGATGTTGAGGGAATGAAGACAAAAAAGGGAATAAATGGAACACTTGTTTTTAACAGAACCCAGTTAATCCATTTTAAACTCAGCATAGTCTGACCCTTAACATTGTCATTTATGTCTAAGAATTTCTACCAAACTTACCTTGGTGGCATTGAATACCTTTGCAATGTTTCACTTTTCTATCTCGCTCCAAACAGGCTAATAGTACAAGGAATTCTGTTTCAAAATGTTATTTCAGATGAAGTGCAAGACAAGTGAGAAAGAGAAATGATTTAATTGCAACAATTTGTATTAGAATACATTTCATAGCTAAACTTTCAATGAAAATTAGAGATGGGCCCAAACCTACTCCCCGGGTCAGAACACCCCAAATCTTAAAGTAGTTTGAATTCTGACTCAGTCTTGCAACTCAGGACCATCTCTCACTAAAATGTTTTTCTGTCTGCATTTAGGGACTGATCCAAAGTCTTCTAATAACAATGGAAAAATTCCATTTTGACATCAATGGTCTGTGAATCATGCCATTGGTGAAAGTAATATGTTTGCATCACATAGCATAATAGGAGCAGCTGGTAGTGCCAGCTACAGTTAAGGTTGCCTGACACATCCCATTTATAAAGGAAGTTTTCAGTTGCCTATAACTTTTCCAGGCATCCAACTTCTGCAACAAAGAGACAAGGTCCCATGGACAATAGCCTCATTTACCTCAAAAGCCTGATTCATCTCAGATCAATATCCATCCTGTGCACTGAATGAGACAGCAGCTGTGTGGGGGGAAAAATATGTCATGTGGTCATGTAATTTAAAGTCTGTCCTAATGCATATGTGTAAGGGAGCCAAATTAAGGTTGCACAGGCACCCTTAATTATAGCACTTCCTAACTTTTGAGTGCTTGACTTTGCATTAACTTTTCATGTTGGATGTCATTACCATACCTTTACTATATTTTATTAATAGTGTGGCTTCCTTTGACTTAGTGAGGATTTCTAGATTGATCAAACAGATGCTATTTCAAATTTCACCAAGATATGTAAAGGCAGAAGATGTAGATTGGAAATAATTCACTAACGCAGGCAGGAGGAAGCCAGACACCACCACCGTGGGTGCCTCACAGAGCACAGTCCCCAAAATGTAAAGTATAGGTGAATGCAAGTTGATGGTGCCTGCCACCTTGACTACATCAACATGGCAGTGTTACTGCTGGGAAGTGAATGGTGCAGAGTGTATTGTGGAGGAGTAACAAAGTCAGTCAAGGGTCATTTTTCCTTGTTGTCCCATTTTTTACAATGAGCCAATGGAGGTCGCGCTGCCCTTGATTTTTAATATCAAACTCTTTGATTACTATTGTTTTTTGGGGATTTCTTGGGTACCTATTCAGAATGTCACACAGATTTATAAAACACAAACACAAGTCCAATAGATTGAAATCTGTAAAACTTCCCAACACATTCCCAATAAAATTCCTCCCCGTCTGTCCACTCCCACTCCACATCTATGGAAATGTCTTTGTTCTCCATAAATGAGATCCTATTCACCTCCTTAGGAAACACCTGAGCAAACAGATTAGGTCATGAGGCAAGGTTTCAAGATCAGCAAATCCAGGCATCCCCAGAAAAAGCTGGGGAGTAAATTCCAAAGCTGAGAGCTCTAGAGGCTTCACTTGAAAACACCATGTTCCCAGTTCTCTTCTGGTTAAACCAGGGAGTTCTCAGCTCATGCACCACAGCTGATTGCAACTGTTGTGGTTTTTTCATAAGGAGAGAGGTGATCTCTAAGGTGGTTGGGACCTGAAGCTTCGAACTCCCTTCAAATATTTCAGATGCAAAGCAGCTATGGCAGAAGCTATGCTGCTACAGCTTTTACATCACAGAACATGCAATTGAGTTGCATTTCCAAGGAAGAACTTTCGCTTGCACCAGCAAACATGCAATGTTTTCATTGGCTGCATGGCTCCCAGCACCAGCTGATGTATTTTCTGTCTCTGCATGCCCATTACCCCGCCCTGAGGTAGGATGCAGTTTACTAACCTCCATGTAGTTGTCAGCTCCTACGGCAGGGCAGAACTATTGTCAAATATCATAGAATTTACTCTCCTCTCCATACAAGTTGAGATACCTTGAGTCACTGGAGGCGTAGGGAGTCCCTGGCATTTCCATCTGGCCCTTGCAAGAACTGCAGGGAAATGCTCTTTACTTCCTGCTTTCCCTTACTATATGCATCTCATAGTTTCTCACTAGAATACAATTACCTGTCCCAGAATAAAATGTTGCTCCACTGGATGTTTTTCAGAACTACTCCTAAAAGTTGCCTGGTAGACCAGTGAATCTAATGTCAGACAGAAAAGTTTAGATATCAAGTGGGGAGATCTCTGCTATGGATTTCATGCTGCTGCTCTAATAGTCAGATGAGATCTTTTGCTAAGAAATAGCCATTACTTCCCCTTTCCACAGAAAATGAATGGTTATATTTAAGTAATTTTGTCAAGCAGCCTGCACTCAGTACTATTGTGTTTTTTTAATCTACATTGAGTTTGAAAGTGAGACTAACATTGTATGAAATTCAGACATATATATAATAGCTGCTTTTGGAGTATGGAGCCACCTGTGTGAGTGGTGTGATATGATAAAGCTCTTGTGAGATTTGGGAGTGGTGTTGATTCACCGGGCATCCTCATGAGCCTATTGGGACTAGAAGTTGCAGACACAAGGACTGGCAATTGTTGATGAGTAAAATTCAATAAGCTGGCCATTACCCACATTTAGAATACAATGCTAATCAACTTGAATCAAGGATGCTTCTGTGTTGATTATTTCTTGCCTGTTCACACTCTAACATACAGACAGAACAGATGGTTATCTAGGGCAGCCAAATATTAGGGGCAGCAGGGTGTTTAACGACTCCTGATCCTCTGAGTTAATGTGGGATTGGAGAAATTTGAGAGGCATACATCTTCTAGTTCACCTGCCCCTAGATCCAGCACTGTCTGGTGTGTGCAGACTGAATGGGTGAATTCTGCCAATCTTCCCTCCAAGATAGATAAATTTAATACCATGGAGTTTACTGTAAGTTTTCCAGACGAAGCCTTTAAAAACTGAGGTCCTTCTGCTCCATGAGTATATTAAAGATCCCAAGGTACTTTTCATAAGGAAGGAATTTGTTCTGGTTCTGCTTTGCATTAGGGTAAACAACACTGCAAGCTGCAGATCAATGAAGAATCGGGCTCTTTCACTCATCTCTCATGTCACTTCCTTGTCTTTCCCACTTCTATCATGCCAAGCCACAAGCCTTATCCACCTGTCTCTCTATTTTGCACACACAGCTGGTTGTTATGCATTCCATACATCAATTGCAACTTTCTGTAATGATTACAAAAAGTCAGAAGATAGTAT
Source organism: Lepidochelys olivacea (assembly GCF_965140295.1). NCBI lineage: Eukaryota > Metazoa > Chordata > Testudines > Cheloniidae > Lepidochelys > Lepidochelys olivacea. The sequence continues at coordinate 94,004,680 of NC_140415.1, forward strand.
CATAAATTTACATGCAGCTCATATGTTTGGACTGTACATTCATTACATCCGATATTTAGGAAATTAGGTGTATGTATCAAGTATGTCTGGGGCGGGGATCTTTAGTGTCTGAAACTCTCTTACCAGACAACATGATACTCTAATTCTACCTGTATTGCATAGTCATTAGAGCTCTGTGGGGGGTGGAAATTCTGATTTTGAGATTTCTAAATCTGGTTTAATTCAGAGTCCAATCAAAAGCTGAAAATTTCAAAACTGGAGGAAAATTTAAAATAATTCAGTAAATAAATAGTAGTAATTTGGATTGATCAAAATGTTTCATTTCAGTTTTGACCTTTTTGGGGATTACAATACAAAATAAAGAAATTCTAAATGAAAAGTCATTTCAAAACAAAAAATTGAAATGTTTCATTTTGAGTTGTTGAAACAGGGCCTTTTGATGTTGTTGGAATAAGTTTGGGGTTTTCTACTGAAACAAATTTTTGACGATATCAACACAACTTCATGAAGCATTTCAGTTTGGATGGAACTTCATAGTCTGACAGAATATGGTTCCATCAAAGCTTTTCTGACCAGCTGTAATAGTGGTGTTGGGCAGACTGCACAAGACTTAAATTTCACTATATCATGACATAGTATAGATTTTCACTGCAATTTTCCACATGTAGGGCATGATTCTACTCTCACGTTAGTAAGCCAGGTCCCCAGCCACTTTTCCAACTACTGGTTGCAGTGCGTGGCCCTACAGGACCACCGCAGTGGTGTAAATAAGGCCTTCTCTAAACATTCATTGTGCTAATTTAACTAAATCAGTTTAGAAATTTGATTTAGTTAAATCAGTCGCACATGTTGTCTTCCCCCACCATCCCTGTGGGAATACTCTTCAATCATTTTCAGAGTACCTTATATCCAGTTATCAGAGTAACAGCCGTGTTAGTCTGTATTCACAAAAAGAAAAGAAGTACTTGTGGCACCTTAGAGACTAACCAATTTATTTGAGCATAAGCTTTCGTGAGCTACAGCTCACTTCATCGGATGCATACCGTGGAAACTGCAGCAGACTTTATATATACACAGAGAATATGAAACAATACCTCCTCCCACCCCACTGTCCTGCTGGTAATAGCTTATCTAAAGTGATCATCAGGTGGGCCATTTCCTGATGATCACTTTAGATAAGCTATTACCAGCAGGACAGTGGGGTGGGAGGAGGTATTGTTTCATATTCTCTGTGTATATATAAAGTCTGCTGCAGTTTCCACGGTATGCATCCGATGAAGTGAGCTGTAGCTCACGAAAGCTTATGCTCAAATAAATTGGTTAGTCTCTAAGGTGCCACAAGTACTCCTTTTCTTATATCCAGTTAGTTAGGTTGGTAAGGAATAGACACAAGATAGGTGTTGCACTGATTTTTAACAAAATTGGTTTCTTCTAAAACATATTAGTCAGGTCAGTGCAACTTGAGGCATGTACCTGTACCATTGTTACTAAAGGCGTGTGTCTAAACCAGTTTAGTTAAACCTGTACAAGCTTGCATGTAGGTACTCTTATTTCTCCTCAGGAGTGGCTTATTTCAGTTTGAGCCACCTTTCCCCTTCCCCTTTCCCTCTCTGCTCAGATTCAGTCCAGTGGAGCTACATCAGTGTAAAGTTACTGAGAGACCAGAATCAGGACCTCTTCTTTTTCTTTACAGTCTAATGTGTATAAGAATAGTAGTATGAATATTTAAATCCGGGGGAATAGAACCCCCTTGCAAATGTGGGGAGTGGAGAATAGGAGTGGGAGTAAGGAGAGGTACTGCAGCGGGAGCACCCAGCTCTAGGTCCTAGAGGTTTCTACCTACTTCTGAGCCTGTTCCAGCTCCTCCATGTCCCTATTCTTGCCTCTGCCCCTCCACTTCTGAAGCATGCCCAAGTTTACATGGTGGCAGAGCCCCCCCAATCTTTCCATTGCAGGTTCACTGACCCCTCTCCCCTTGCCCTTGTTGGTTCCTCCCCCCCCTTCTTAAATCCTCTTCGGTGTAATTGCCATTTCCACTGACCATTGTCAGAGGTCACTAACCTGGAAGAAAGTACAGTAAAGATAGTGGAAAGAGAAGGATCTGCAAAAGAGAAAATTAGTGGTCATGATGCTAGAGAAAGTAGCTCCTGTTGGCTCTGCAAAGTTGGGAATATCAGGGTAAGCTTAGAGAAGCACTGTGCTGCTGTTAAGAACAGTACGTGAGATATCATATATGTCATAGATATGGGGCTACATGTTATGATCCAGTCATGGAACAAGCAACACGTTTAGGCTTTGTCATAAGTAGAGCTGTGCTTTTTTAACCAGGCATGACACACTTACCTGAAATGGATGCAACTCGGCTGTGTTAAGTTGTAATCAAAGAGCTTCACAACACACCCACAGTGTGAACTGTTGAACATGCATTCTTACCGTGCTGTGTGTATGTGTCTTGATGTTCTCTGAGAAGCCATTTCATGCTCCCTTGGCAGGTGACGGTGTGCCAAGAGCACACATACACAGAGTGGAACCAGCAGTGTGTGCAGCAATGCACCCTGGGATGTCCTACTTCACAAATAGCTGTGAGGGAGAAGAACCAGCGAAAATATTTACACAGGCAGCAGTACGGTATCCCATGTACACAGCAAAATAACAGTATTAACAGCTTGTTACAGGAATATAACCACTTGCCAACTTAAGCCACTAACAAAAGTGATATGTGGTTAGCTGTCATGCTTACTAACCATGTACTAACACGCTGTGTGCGTGATTACAAATCATGGTTCGAGCCAGCCATGTTATTAACTGCTTAAAACTTGGTTTAAAAAAAATCTATTGTACACAGAGCATTAAAATGATTTTGGTTAGGAAGAGGTGAATTGATTTGTATAAAATAACAACTGACTAAAATCTTCACTGCACACTCAAGTAGAACTTTTATTGATACTTAAAAACGTATGGATAACTTTTTTTCATGTTCCCATGCTTCTGCAAATATTTCTTAAATAACCAGGCCTAGTCTGTGAAAGGTTATTCTCATGCTATTTTCAACATGGCCAGCTCCAGGAAATCTCTCAAGGACACTTCTTGTTTGTGAGATTTTAATTTTGCTTTCTTGATTGGAAATGTTTGGATGTGTTGATCAGTATCCAAACTTTTGGTTGTACAACTAAACTGAACTTCTAAAATTACTGCTGCATTTTTGTAAACAATCTAGATGATGTGGTTTGAAAATTGTATTAGGGTTCTCTTGTCAGGGTTTGTCTGACATGGACTGATGCAGTGGTGCTGTTTTCTGGGATATTGGCTTGTTGACACTTCCTGGAGCTGATTTTGCACCTGTACCCCAAGGGCGTGTGCACCTCCAAGAGGCTGACCTCATCAGAGACCTGACTAGCAGGAAATTAGTGAACGGTAGCAATAAGGTTTGGGCTGTACCTGGGTATAGTGGTATAAATACTGGCATAGAATGTCTTGGTTATGGAGGCAGAATTGCTCTAGGGCAGTGATTCACAAACCTTTGGCTGCTGTGCCTCCCCTTCATGAAAATGAAATTAATGCTCCCACCAACTTAAGCCACTAACCCAAACCCATGTGGAGGGACCCATCTTCGCTGCTTCCCCAGCTAGCCCTTAATACCGCCCGCCCCATATTTTGGGTTATGCTGATGTAGATAATACTCCTATCAATCATGTTTCCATCAGGGTCTGAAAACCATTTGTGCATGGATACAAACTGACCTCCCATCCAAAGAGAATTCAGAATTCAGCTTAGGCTAGCTTTTTCTACAAAGCACTTAACAAGATATTTTTTAAAAAACTTTCCATTTGCTAGTTTGCAGGACACCCAGTTAGGAAGGCAGTCAAGAGGACTCATATTTCCTGCAGCTATGGGTACTTTAGTCAAGTTTAGAGATAGAATAACACAATTAACACAAGCAAAATTTTTCTCACTCTATTTATATAACCTACTCAATTTCTTTAATCTGCACTGGAACAGGATCTTGCAATCCATGACTTTAATTAAGTTTCCTGAGTTGTGTGAACTTCATAACTTTTCTGCATAAACAAGCTGGCTCACTGAACACATTTTTTTTTTTCAAACTCCCACAAGCTGAAGCAAAAATGTCAGTGTTTTTACCATGATAATGATCTTACATTTATATAACACTTTCTCACAAACAGTACAAAGAACAAATTCCTTGAGTAGAGCTGACAGATCTCCCAGATTTGCTGTACAATCCTGCCTGCCTTTAAAAGAGCAGAAGAAAACTAATTCTTTTATTCCAACTTACTTAATCAAGCCAATGCAAGTTAAACATCTCCAGGGTGCACATCACTGTACAAAGCCTATAAGAGTGCCTGGGCAAGTAGAATATAAAGCTGTATGTGCCGTACAGTGCTTTCTAATATATTCTTTATTGGTTCATTTCTTCCTTCCCATGCCCCAAGAGTTGTTGCAGGCATCTTGCTTTATTTCCCAGACAGCAGCCAAAAAGCCACATGATCATGTGATGAACCATCTCATAAGACAACATTTCAGTTTGGACACACACCAATCATTTTGGACAAAGAATGTGCTATCCAAATGAAGCTGGAAAAATCCAGGCAAGCCAGATGGGTAATTGTCTGGAGTATTCAGAGAAATGGTAGATATTATGGTTCACTGACTGTCCAAGGTGGCTTGGCAAATTTATCATTTTAAGCCATCTAGAATCATAGTAACCAAAACCCAGTGGCCTGATCCTGTCAGTTTGATTTTGTTCAATACAGTCAGATTTTTGGCCTAAGCATTACTTGTATCTCTATCATGAATAAGGTTTCTGTGCTGAAAAAGTAATGGGGGGTGAAGTAGACTTTGACAATAAAGGAAATATTTTAAGCCTTAGCTACTAACATCCTACTGCCGTTCATCCAGAAGTACACAGCATTTACACAGAGCAGCTCGAGAGCTGAAAATGAAAAGTCTTATTTTATTCTTCTTTATGTAAATATCTGTATAGCTAATAAATATTCTGTAGATTTATTTTTGAAACTATAAGCAAAGTTAAAATTTGAAGAGGAAGGAGCAACTTACATCAACACACATGCAACCAGTGTTACTATAGCTATAGCGGGAAATCTCTGTTCTTAGCACCAAAGAATTTTTGCATTTTTAAAATCCTCTTAAATCATATTTAGTCTTTATAATGTCATATGAAAGCTTTTTGCTAAAATTCAAAGAAGCTATTGATTCATTTTATACAATAAAGTAGCTAAAACCAAGTTAAAATATTATTCAGTGCATGAATGGATATAATTATATTCCAGCTATATGTTGCCATAAGTCAGTATTGACCTTTTTATCAACAACTTAAGAAAAAACAAATACATTGTTTTGTGAAGAGAATAACCTATTCATTAACCAGAAATGTTGTCCCATGATTTATTCACAATGATTTTTAAAAATTAGGTGGTTGGTCTCTTTAACAAATGCTGTCTCTCAGTATCGGTGGCCAATACCAGTTTCTGTGAAATGATGAAGAGTGAATCCTGTTGAATGCAGTCTCCTTTTACTTCACTGGAAAGATTTTTTTAGCACACCAGCCTCATAAAAATCCAATCTTTTTGCTATAAGGAACAGCTCTTCAATATTGTAACAGCTACAGGGGGAAAATAAAAGATGCTACAATTATATTTTCTTACCGGGGGTGACCTCTAGTGTGAAACAAAGGCATTTTAGCATTCTTTTGGGTTTGAAATGACAGCTTTTTGCCAATTACACCAGATTTCTCATATTATGTGTGTGTCTAGAGGACCACAGGTAATTTGTCATTTAAAAAAAAAAAAAACCCAAACATTTTATGTGTAGTAATTCTGTCCTCTCAATCCAGAAACTTCTAGCTACATTTCTCAATATTTTTCCTGTTTTCTCTTTTTGTGTTTTAAATAACTGCACTTTTAAAAGGCAAATTGCCTGATGCAGGTTCTGTCCTGTGATTTATGACTTCATTACAGGAATTAGAACTGCAAGGTGTCTAAGCTCTTGCATGTTTAGCCCTGTTTTCCCTCTGTGTTCCCCCATATGCATTTGGTGTGGATATGTATGTACAGATAAATCCATAACTAAGTTTTGTTAAATAAGCCCCAATTAAGGAGATGTCAATGAATATTAAAGTTACAAGGTCTCAAAAATCAGAAAATATGAAAGTCAAGGATGTATGTATAACTTTAACTCCATCCCTTTATATGTGTGTGTGTGAAAGTATGTGTACACGTGTGTATGTAACAATATCATGATTTACATGCTAGCATACATGTTGATCAAATACTTTAATATACTAGTCCTAATCAGTTCTTTCCTTCAACTTCAGACACAGATGCGCACCATCTTGTAGTGCTGTAGTTTGGGTATTCATGGATATGAAAAATATATGGTGATCCGTTCTTTATGTAGTTATAATAGTAAGTACTACTACACATGTACAAGTTACATAAATTCACAGCTAACCTGGCTTCCTAATTAACAATCTAGTCCCTTGAATTACGCATGAGAAAGGCATGGAGTTTATGTCCAGTACAATATGCAATAGTTTAGGGTTATTCATAAATCCATTTGGAATCTGTGAGGAGTATAAAATCATTATCAAATATTAATTTTCTTCTTTGCAGAGAAACATATATGGAATTATCATAATTCCAAATGGTGTTATCAATTTCAATAGGAGATGAATAATTATTGAGAATGTTCTCCATTCATTAACAAAGAGGACTTTAGTATGAAGACCATCAAATAAAAGCCATATTAAAAATAATTTCCTGCATGTTTTTATTCTCTAATTAGGGGCTTAACCAATGTGGACTTGTCAGGAAAGCAATATCATGAAAAGAAAGAATTTAAAATGCAACGTTTTAATCTAGGTGGAGAAAATACAAGAAAAGTCTGAATAGGACATTTTAAGCTTCTGAAATTCATCTAAAATTAAATATGAGAAACCATTCATATTCATTTTGCTAAGTGCCTAAATTGTGATTACTTCTGCAGCCCCAATGCCTCAGGCTGTGACGTTGTCAGATGTCTCAGACTAGGCAATTCTAAGGCTGGTCAGCAGTTGTCTGGGAGACTTCTAAAGACCAGGGTCCATGGGAGGTGGTCTTGATGATTCAGTAGGTGGCACCCCTTCTCTTGAGTCAATATTGAACCCATTTCTTAGCATGGTGATAGGAGGCATTGTACTGTTGAAGATTCCATCTTTCAGGTGGTCTGTAAAACTGAAGAGTTGAACCCAGATCTCCCCTCTCCCGCATCACAAGAAGATTCTGTTTTGCAAGAGGAAGGATGACGGCCAGGGTTTGCCTTGGCTAAATTCCAACAGTTCTAATTACACTCTGCCAATTTAAATTACTCTGCTAGTTTTAAATTACACTCTCCTCCATTGTTTTGCAGTGGCTTTTTGTTCCAACTCAAAAGTGGCTGCTCTTCAGGTTGTTCAAGTTACTTCTGTGTTAACATTTTGAAAATGATTTGGGATCCTTTGATATGACAAAGCATTATAATGGAAGCATTATAACATTCTTAAAACAGCTCAGTATTCAGAAGCAAGTCTTTTTAGAAGCAGATGCAGATTGCTGCTTTTGATTAGAGTGTAGTACACATGGCACATACTGAAGTGTATTTTCTGTGACTTTTTCCACTTTTCATTGTGAGTCATAACTTTGTGTCAAATATTTTCAGATCCCGTGCTTATTCATTAATGCACTTAAATTGTTTCACATCCCACTTTCTGGTTGTATTATTGTATAGCAGACATTGTATAGCTTTAAGCCTGATTTCTCAATACATGTTTGTATCAACAGATTATATTAGAAAGAGAGGTCCCTTGTTATTCCTGATGAAATAACCTTGTGCCCTAGTTTGTGTGTGTTTCAATCTCTGGAGCTTCCATTTCAGCATCTGGATCTCAGTCTACAGTTGAGCAAGAAGACATGAGTCTCCTCATTCCAGAGTGACCAATGAATGTTCAGTTAACAAGGAGATGAGATCATGATTAATCCAAATGAGATAATGGATATTGGAGCTAGAAGGGGTGTACCGGGGATGTACTTCCATTACAGGGTAATGGGTTCTGAGATCCAAGATGCGTGGACGAGCGCTCACACTTCAGGGCATGAATTCTTGTTCAGGTGATGCAAAGTCAGATTTTGTAAACTTGATTAAGCTGCAGAGTCAGAACTCAAGCACTCCAAGTTAGCCCAGCCATATTCTAAAGTTTGTGTGAAGCAGCGTGTGGCTTAGGTTGAACTTGAAGACTTATTTCGGGCTGTCTTGTAGGAAAGTAACTTTTTTCTTTTTATTTGTATGCACATTATATGTACACTTAGTTGTACTGTTGGTAGGAATTAAATTGGTCATGTGAAACGAAACTGTAACTTTTTGCTAAACTATTTATTGGAAATAGCTTACTGAACGATCGATTGGATTTTCAGTCAATATGGACCCACAGAAAAAAGAAATGTTGCAGAGATCTCCAATCATTATAGACACCTCCAAAGCCAGCCTATTAAAAGAAAACACAGGTCTAATATTGCCATTCCACAAGTCAATTTGCAGAAGGAGACTTTTGAAAATTTATATAGTATCATCACATATTCAGAAATAAGTGTTTAAAACCCTTATGGTGAGTAGGGGCATGGAGTTTCCTGAAAATGCTAAAGTAACATTTGCCATGTGAAACTCTGTCAATATATGAAAACTCAATATGTGCTGAGGTGGAGGGATCACTGTACTTGGAGAGATGTTTTCACATATACTCGAGAAGATTTTTTTTCACACAGACCTCTCAAAATAGCTATATTGGAGAAATGTACCTCTTACACATATGGGAGACTTATTATTATGTATAGATAACCCTTATTGACTATCTTTCCTTTTCTCCCCTACCTTCCCATTTTTCTTTTCCCTGTTTTTCTCCATTGTTTTCCTGGGTCTGGCTCAAGATAACAAGTTCTGGGATGTGTTTTTTATTTCAGGAACAGTTTTTGTAAATGGAAATTTCTTGCTCCTCATATTGGTTCTTGTGAGAGGTTCTAAGACCTGGGTGGCTAGGGTTGATTGCCATAGAGCTGGTTGAGTATACTCTCTAACTAATGAGATGTCTTTGCATAGTGTTCAGTTTACATTGTAAGGATTTTTTTCCCCCTGTATTTTCCAAATCGCAATACCCTGTTCAAAATACCTGCAGAAACTGCTTATTTATGGTGAATTTAAAGGGATCCAATTCGTCCCCGGTATAACGTCATTCACTTAAACCCAAGGATGAATTTGGCCCAAGGTTCTTTAGTTTATATTCACACTGCAGTACTTGAAATACCCTTATGTTGTTGTCCTACAGCTTTGCACATTTACACAGCCCATTCTGGCTCAGTCATAGAGCAGAGAGGTGAGAGTGACCGCTAATGTGGTTTGTTCTGGGCACTGGGATATTATGGCCACGTAAGTCAAGGCTGAAAGTAAGAAATTTGGCTCAAGAAGACCAATCCAGTCAGAGAGCTCTTTTTCTTACATACACAGCTCAGTAAAAAACAGTCTTCTCACACCCAAACTTCAATAAATAAGAGAGTTTTTTAAAAATCAGTCTTGCCTTGGTTCACAATTGGGCTGGTTTCCAGGTCCAAACCCCCAGAAAACTGTTCACTGTTTTTCATCACTGTTCTCCCTTTTTTTTTAGTTCTTAGGTTTCCTCCATACAGGCCTGAGCCTGCTGCCAGTGGCAAAACTCCCACTGACTTCAAGGGGTGCAGGATCCTGGGTTAATGGAACAATTAGTCTCAGATGAGCCCAGCCCAGCCCCCTGCTTGGCCTCGTTGACTTTCCCTGAAGTGAAAAACAGACGCCTGTTGCAAGTTCCTCAGTAGAGAGTGAGTAATAATACACTCCCTGCCAGATACAAGGCAGAAGCTATACACCCTGGTACAAAATAATTTTTATTTTAAGAGAGACCCTACAGGTTAATGTTTCCAAGCGGTATGTACATGAGAGGATTGCTCATCAGTCTTATTTGTTGCACAAGTACCATGAAAGCGTAGTTCGTGCATGTCTCAAAAGGTTTTAACAGCCACACTGTCCATTCAAAACTTCTGAAGTCATAAGAGCAGAGAGATGCAAATATTTTAAATGACTAAACCCACCATTCAGACAGCCAATGCATGATCTTTCACAAGGAAATACCCACTAAGGTTTTATGTCACTCATGGGGTAGTGGTTACTTTCAAACACACCCACTTTTACGAGTTGACTATGAATGATCTTTGCTATCAATTAGAAAATCAGTGCTGTGTATCCTCTTATTTTTTTTTAAACCAACTTGCAGCTAACCAATGTTCAGTGAAATTCCTGACAACAGTATATACTATGAAATACTTTCCACTTCTCTAAGCCCTATTTTTATGAGGGTTTTGGATGTCTCTAAATGCTTTGAGATAGTATACGGTATTTACAATATTGAGGATACCTGCACATCTCCAGCAAGCTATTTGGTCAGAAGATGCTACCAGTATGAATCTCTTCTTGGCTTTTTCTAATCAAAAGACGAATGGGACATTTTATTTGCCTATATTACGCTTGAATTATTTTTGAGTTTTAACTACATCAGTGAATTAGATCTCACTCCTGTGCAGTGTTTTCTAACTTTTATATCCTTGACAAGTCTGTCCCTGGAAAGTGTTTTGTAACATAAAAATTATGCTACTAGTTCTATACTCACTCCACGTGTGGATAAAGTGTAAAATATACTGCTAGGTGTGTATACAAATTTTAGAATTCATTCATTTGGAAATTAAGAACGAGACAAAAAAAGTAGATAATGTCTTTGCTATACTTACTATATTGTGATTTATCATTGGTGTTTGGTTTTGGGACAAATTTTATGAATGTGTCCAAGATCATTACTTTAATTTGAAGAGCTGTATGTTGGAGTTCATATTATGATTCTGTTTATGCCCAAACTGTGGGTAACAGTTTCAAAAGTGCCTAAGTGGCTTAGGAACCTGCATCCAATTATCAAAATGATTTAAGTGCTTAGGCACTGAGAAGCCTAAGTCCTATTAACTTTCAGTGAGAGGTAGGCTCCTAAGTTTGTATTTTTTTTAAAGCGGCTTTGTCTCCAAAAGAATATTTTATTTTGTTCATATGAAACTACTCGTAGCACAAACCAATAAACAATTGTTCTTGGGTTTTTTTGTTTCTACCGCTGTGGCTGAATGATCTTTACCTTGAAATGCATCATAATACAATGGAGGATTAAAATGATTGGTAAAATAATGTTGAGAGGAGAAATCCACTGGCTTAACCTACAATATACCTACTCTGTGGATAAAAAGCCGGCTTTAAGCTCTGGTACCTTCAGTCCTACACATAGCATGAACCATACAATTCATTAGTTTAAATTTTATGAAAACTACCTGCTGTTTAAAGCAAGCACTTTGGCTTGTAATGGGCTATGTTGCATTTAAGATCCTTTCTAGAGACATTTTATTGACCAGACAGCCCAATTAGGTTTGTAAAGTAATGTCAGGATGATCTGTCTTTATAGGTGCTTTGTGTTAATAGCTCTCAGGACTCCATTAAAGTTGTGTGGATCAACTAGCTGGCAGTGTAAGAGTGAAGCAGAAAATTAGTATATCATACACTCATTGTAAACATCACTTTCAGACGTGGCATTTTTCACAACACTCCGTTTCATGTCGTTTAAGCTCTTCTTTAGTCATTTTCCTTGGTTTTATCTGCTGTTCTGTTACTGTTTGGAAAGGGTGCTGCCTGATTCATTTGCAACAAATGCTTGGAATAAAAACATCTTTAAACTATTAATGAACTCATTCAATGAAAATGAGCGCATGAACATCTACGTAGAGTACCTGCTATAAAAGTGGACTTACTTGAATAGTGGATAAGGTGTTAAAAGAAGACTGTGATAATGAATGCAATACATTAAAGTACAGTCATTATTGTTTAACCGTTTGATTTCTGCTCTTCATGTCAGTTGACCCACCTTCCACACCATATCACCTACCATTTGATCTCATTTATTTTTGCTTTCATTTTCCAAAATCTCGGTGCAAGTACCACCACAATTATCTTGCCATCTTCATCTAGAACTATAACATTTTATATTTCAGTGCTCATGTTGGTCATAGTTAGTAAGTTGGCTCACATAACCTTCATCTGACTCCTTTTTATACTACTATTAACTAGTGTTAATGTGTATAGCTGTAGGGCCTGCTATGGCATCTCTTGTAGTTTGGTTTTCAATAACTCTCACTTAACCTTTTCTGTCCCTTTGTATATACATTGTGCATTCATTAAACACTATACACAACTTTTGCCATCTGCTCATGTGTAACAGTGTAATAATTCTTTATATGTTGGTCCAGATTCTTGGGTTATGTCTACACAACCTCATTGATTTCAAGATAAGGTATTCATAACCGCTCTCCTTCTGTTGAGAATAAAGTTACCATATCTAAGCTTTAAAGCAGGGGCGGGCAAACTTTTTGGCCTGAGGGCCCACATCCGGTTTCCAAAATTGTATGGAGGGCTGGTTAGGGGAGGCTGTGTCTCCCCAAACAGCCAGGTGTGTCCCGGCCCCTGCCTCCTATCTGACCCCACTGCTTGTCGGCCCCCGGTGGCTCCCCCGGGACTCCTGCCCCATCCACTACCCCCTGCTCCCTGTCCTGGACCCCCCCCCACCCCTGACTGCCCCCTGCTGCCCCATCCAACCCTCCCCTCTCATTGCTGACTACCCTCGCCAGGACCCCTGTCCCATCCAACCCCCCTGTTTCCCCACCCTCTGACACCCCCGACCCCTATCCACACCCCCGATCTCTGACCACACCCCCAAACTCCCCTGCCCTCTATCCAACCCCCCTGTCCTCTTACCATGCTGCCTGGAGTATCGGTGGCTGGCGGCGCTACAGCCATGTCTCCCAGAGCAGCGGGTCAGGCTGTGGCTCTGCAACTGCGCTGCCCGGCCGCCCAGAGCGTGGTGTGATGCACTGAGGCTGTGGGGGAGGGGGACAGCAGGGGAAGGGCTGGGGACCAGCCTCCCGGGCCAGGAGTTCAGGGGCCGGGCAGGAGGGTCCTGCGGGCCGTATTTTCCACAGCTCTGCTTTAAAGGCTCAACCCCGAAGAACTTACTTTGTTTTCAGTTAATTGCGTGAGGTAACCGCGATTAATCAACAGCCCTAACTGGCAGCAAATAAAAGGAAATTAAACTTGGAAAAATGCAAGTTGATATATCAGGAGATATATTTAATGAAAGGGAGAAACCTCAGAATGATAATGGATAGCAATTGAGATATGAGTTTGCAGTGTAACATGGCAGCAAAGAAGGCCAATGCAGTTCTGAACTGTATATACAAAGGCATCATATCATTGTAGTTACTCTGAAATGACTACAGTGCTGTCATGCCTTCACTATCTCCTGCTTTCATGACCAGAATCTTCTCTTCTGTGGCTCCTGAACATCAGCATTCTTGACCTTCAATCGGTCCAAAATACAAGCATAAAGCTATGTCCCTAATCCACCATACTGACTATCTTTAGCTCTTTTTCAGATCCTTCCACTAGCTCTTCCTCGCTGGCAGGATCAACTCCTTGGCTTCACTTTCAAAACCTTACACATCTTGGCTCTTCATACCTGTCTGCTTTTGTCCCTTTAATGTGTCTTTCACACTCTTTGTTCAACTCAAAATGCACAGCTAACAAGTTCCTTCGTGTGCTTCTACTTCTGTCATTTCAGGGCCTTACTCCATGTGGCCTCATTTGTCTGGAACTTACTCTCTGAACCATTCCGACAACCCTTCATGCTCTCCTCTTTAAATCCCTCCTGAAAACACACTAGTTTTTGACCAAGGAGGCCTATAAACTTTGTCCTACTCGTACATATTCTAAGGGGGGTGTGTGTGAGAGAGAGAGAGCACACACAAATTATGGAGCTAACAAGATCTGTGCTTAACTTTACCCGTTATTTGCATTGCTTTAATTGATTCTCTTTCCACCCTGCTGCTGCTCTTTTGCTCTGTATTTTGTCTAATTAGATCATAAGATCTTTGAGGCAGGGGCATGTTCTTCTTCTTTGTTTGTGAAGTGCTGTAAACTTAAGATCTATGCACTTGTGAAGTGCCATACGCGCCACAGAGTTGCTGGGGCTTTACAATTATAATCTATGTATCTACATTTTGAAGGTGAGTTTGTTCAGTAATCTTTTTATTATGGAGGGCTATTTTGTCTTCAGTGTTGTGTACAGCGTGATAAAAGTGAATTACTGAAAACATTCAGGTATGAATTTCAGTATGCATCCAGCTGAGATTTGCTTTATTATATATTCCACATATTATTATTATTTTATTTATTATTCTGTATGAAAATCTTCACTACATTCATAACTGTCCCTTATGTCCTGATGACCAAACCCAAATATTACTTGAAATTGGAAGAACTTCATGATTTGCCAGATCCCCTCTAAAGTCACTATGAGGTGCTGCTGTGTGCATGGATGCCAGCATCAATTCTTGATTAGTGATTTGTGAAATTCAAAAAGTCATTGCAATAGCCCTGAACCTTAGTGTTAACAGAGAGTCTTCCATTGCCTTCAGAAGGTGGTCAGACAGGGTTGTAGTGGATCACCGTCTGCTATTCAGCTATTAGCAGCTCAGCATATTTTGTTAAAGTGCTGCAAGCCTTTTCTGAGTGCTGTTCCTCAAATTGTGTGCTACCTTGGACTTAAAATGCGCAGCCACTAATATCCCTGCCTGTTTGATTCATGTACCTAAAGCTGCATGGAGAGGGGCTCCCATTTCCCTTCTTTTCTTCCCTTTTATTTGAACACTTCTGTTCTCTACTCAGAGAGATGCTGGAAGTGACCTGGATCTTCAGATACAGCTCTTGAGCTTGTCTTAAGGGAATGAGAGCTCATTGCTTCAAGTCTGAAGCAGGAGGTGTGATCAGCAGCCACTGTTGAAAATCTAGCTTTATTCAAAGCTGATATCAGGCTAGACTCAGATGCAATTTACACGAGGAAAAGAAATATCTATATTGTGATTTCTTAATTGCAATGGAAATGAACCTGCTATAAATTCCTGCATATATGTATAGGGTTGCCACTAAAGTCAATGGTAAAGCTTCCAAGGTACAGAATCAGACCCACGGTACTTTACTGCATTCTGAGTTGCATAAAAGCACTATGGTAATAAACTCATATGACTGAAGGAGAATCATTTAAAATCCAGGAGAAAGGGTCAGACCAGCAGTAGTAATAGGTAAGTAAATAAATAAAACAGTTAAATTAAGAGTGAAGTGCTATGGAGAGTACAATGCAGAAATATATGGGGATGTCAGTTTAACTTCTTTCATTTTAAAGTATTTGAAAATCTCTCAAATGCTGGGGGGGCAGGAAACAAACAAACAAAACCAGAAAAGCTCTACAGCGAAGTTGTCAGACACTTTGGGTCTTTGGCTGTCAGAAAGAAAGGTCATCCTGCTGCCTTTCCAAAATGCTAACAGTAATCTCTCATAGGCAGCAGCAGTAGTTCTATTATCAGCTGAGCAAGGCCCCATTGTCAGTGATTGACAAGGTTTCCACCTCCAGATTTCTTCCATAACCATGCTTAATGACTTGGGGCTTGCAGGCTACTGCTTGTGATGAAAATTCAGCAGGGCTCAGGGAAGTTGAAAATTCAGCAGCAGGCCTCATGCGATGTGCATTAGCTATCACTGCACTTGGCAGCAGAATGTTCTGCTTAGCAATGTGGAACATTTTAAGGTAGAATATAGTCTCTTATGTTTTTGTCACATGCATCGTAAAAAGCCATGAATGCACACGAATGTTAGAGTTTAAAAGGGGTAATAATGCGTTGGTAGACACAATCATCACAATATTGGCTAGATAAGGTGCCTCAATACTTTGAACATCTGTAGCATCTTTCATCCAAGTATTTGAAATGAAATCACTTTACAAACACTAAGTCCTAAGCTTCATTACACACTTCTGTGGTACATGTTATTCTCCTCATTTTACAGATGGATAAATGGAGACACAGAGAAGTTAAGTGGTTACACAGTCAGTGAGAGAGCCAAACATAGAACTCAGAGATCCAATTCCTGTTTATAACAACTAGATAGCCTAACAGAAATCACTATCTTCCTCAAGAAAGTGCAAATTATATAATTGTACTTTAAACTCTAGGTTTAAAAAAAAAAGGATTTATAGGAGATCTGAAAAGGTCACATGATTAATAGTTCACACTGAGCTGGACATTTTGCACAAGCAGATACTTGACCTGCATGCACAATTTCAATAATTGCACATGTATTTCTGCCTGTGTCTTTAGGTTTCTGGTATTTTGAAAATCATTCCTAGAGGACAGATGTCACTATCAAAACTAATACTATTTGGAACACATGTTGGCAATCTCTGCATATAAGAGGAGGATCAATAGTCTGATTCTTCTCTCACTGAATTCAGTAGAAGTTTTGGCAGTGATATCAGTGAGAGAAGGATTGGGCCCCTAAGTGAATATGGAGGCTGTACTAGTCTTTCACCTCAGAGGTCAGCCTCTCCAGGTTAGGCTTGAAGCACGTCAGTGGGGCCGGGTGTAAAAACCTTGCACTATTTGACTCTCTTGTGCCAGTTCTGTGAATAAGTAAATGAGTTCAGTCTCCAGGTGTTCAGTCGGGTACCTTTCAAGATGATCAAATTCAATTTATAAAAGAATTTATAGCTAGAATTTGAGAATTGTCAGCCTATCACTAATAGCTTTGCTCAGCAAACTGTAGAAGGAAAGCTCTCCTTAATACACGACAGTAGCCAGACATGTAATTTGAAATACTGTATATACTTTTGTAAAAAGAGCAAGTAACAATTTCCCCTACCTTTTGGCTGTCTTCTGTAAGTTCATTGGAAAGGATGTTCAAAAATGCGGGGGAAAGGAAACAATAAAAAGATCAACGTTGGAAATGCACTGAAATCCCCTCAGGGATATGCTTGAGTAACTAGATCCTGACCTTGGCAAGTAAAAGAACAAAAACATGGTAGCAGGGTTAAGACTCGAGACCTAGTAGCAGAGCTGAGACAGTTGTGATGTTTGATGGCTTTTTGATCCTCCAGTGTCTAATCAACAGGAATAGCCTGTGAGATTCAGAGAGCGAAGCTCAGCATCTTTATATCAATTCAGAGATGTGTTCTCCTAAAAAGTCAGCCATTGTGGATTTTACCATAGCAGAGTCTGCTGGGCTTCCTTGTCTTAGCACCCAAGTAGGGACTAATCTTAATTCTGCAATTGAGCTTCTGTTGTGTGGAACTTAAACAGAGGGCTTTGGATCTGGGAGCCTCAAGAAATGACTTCTCCCAAGACTCATTTACAAAGAGGTTTCCACACCTATGCTTTCGTCCAAGCATGCAAACCTTCACACGCAGTATGTAATGTATGGTGTAGTGCCACTTTCATATCTTCTGTGCTACTTCTCTCCCTTTCCATTTACATATTTATTAATGATCTAGAAAAGAAGGTATATGGCAAGATGGCGAAACTTGAAGACAATACCAAATTATTTAGGTTACTCAAGACCAGAGAAGACACTGAGGAACCTCAGAGGGACTTAAGCAAGCTAAATGAATGGGTGAAACAATGGCAAATGAAATTCAGTGTTGACAAATGCAAAGCAATGTAGACTGGAGGGCATATTTGATCTACACATGTACCTTCCTGAGCTCCAAATTAATTGTATCGGCTTAAGGAAAAGACCTGGGTATCATTGTGGACAACTTAATGAAAACTTCAGTGTGCAACAGTGGTCAAAAAGTAAATGATGTTAGACTGTATAAAGAATGTGATGGATAATATGAAAAAAAATATGGGGGAGAATATCAAAGCCTCAAATGAAAAGCATTAGCTGTCATTGACTTTCAGTGGGAGTTAGATGCCTAACTGCTATTTGTCCCTGTGAAAATCTCCCCCTTAATGCCATTTTATAAATCAAAGGTACATCCTCAACTGATGCACTGTTCAGTTTTGGTAACCCCATATCAAAAAGGATACAGCAGGAATAGAGAGAGGTTCAGAGATGGGAGACAAGGGTGGTTGGGTGCATGGAAAAAATGCTCCTGTGAAGAGATTTGGAAAAGATTGGGATTCTTTATTTTGGAGATAAGATGAATGAGGGGATATGATAAAAGTTTATATAAACGAATAAATGGTCTAGAAAAGGTCTCATAAGATAGAATCAAGAGGACATTGAACTGAAAGGTGACAAATTCAGAACTGATAAGAGAAAACACTTTTTCACACACAAGGCACAATTAGCCTGTGGAACTCAATGACACCATATAACATTGAGATCAAGTGCTCAGTAGGATTCAGAAAAACTAGATCTTTATACAGCTAATAAGAATATCCAGATTTGTAAAAGTAACTTCTTTAAAAACAAAAGATCTTTGGAAGGGCTATAAACCCTCATGCGTCCAAGCATGAACCAAAATCTTACTATTGGGGATTGGAGGGAAGCTTTCCTTGGTACTATCCCTTCACAATCTACTACAGAGTTTCCTCTGAATCATCTAGCACAGGCCATTGTGTGAATCAGAATGCTGGAGGAGATGGACCACTATTCTGATCTGGTATGGCTGCTCCTCTTCGGAGCATGTGTACTAAGCAGAAATCAGTTCATGTTTCCAGAAGGCTAGTGAGTGTGTGGGTGCTCTGTAACTCTGTTTGTTTAATAGACTTCAAGCACCTGCATGAGTTCCTGTGTTGCTTCCACTGTTCTTAATATGATGTCCTTTTGAGAGTAACCAGACATCACAATGCAGAGGCACAATATAGGAGCACAGTGGCGTCTCCTGTAATTCACTGAATAGATGACAGTTTTACTTGTTTTGTTCTATGCCATGGATGCAGTAAACTTGAGAGAAACAAAGGAATGTGCCAAAATACTTCTGCAACAAATGGACATGTTTGCCACATAACAGATATAGGGAAAGGGAAAAAAAGCTTCTGTGGGAAGTCATCTGGACAGAGGTCTTTTCTGGAGAGACCTGGCTAAAGATGAGGAGACCCTATACAAATGTTTTCTTTTCCCAACTCCTCTTTTTTTTTTTTACCTGCTAAAGCAGGAAATCACAGTATAGCTCAATTCAAGCTATAGTAGTCCAGGGGAATTGTTGTGAAAACATCTCATCTAGGTGCAGAAGGCTATTCTGTAACCTTCTGTGTCCAGAAAGCCATGACAAAAATCACAAGACTAGAGCCCCCTTTGGCTGCCTTCCTTGGTTGCCATAAGGATGACAGTTCCATGGATGTTTTGGAAAAATGCAGCCATTAAAGTTAAGGAGCTTTTAAAATATTTTCTTGGAATCGGTTTTCATGGATACTTTTTATTTCATATGGTTTCATCCCAGTCGCTCATAGTCCCTTGTCTAACTGTTGACTTATCTGTACAGTAAAACTGTACCCTGATTAATTCTAAGTCCTAGCTAAACAAATGGGTCTATGCACACTTCATAGGTACCTGCATCAGTCACTCCCACAAACCTCGCACTTTGCTTTATGGATTCCTGTATGGAATAACATCTGCAGGGTCCCATCTCTCACCCACATTCTATGGCCCATGTTGCTTCCCTGGGTGACTCCTGATTGCCTGAGACCCTCTGTGATAGGGTGTGGTACCTTATGCCCATTGCTGGTTTGCTTGACTTTATGAAGCCAGAAGTGAACCGAAGTGCAGGTTGCTAAGCAGGGAGGAAAGTTAGAGAATTCAGAATGTGCTGTAGCTCACTGGCATTGGAACAAGACAGAACTGTGACTAGGGAATTGATGATGGATCTTCAACTGGTGAGTTGGATACAAGAAGGTGAAAGAGCAGAGTCCTGTGTAGTTGTACAGTGTAGGTCACCATTTTGCCAGTCATCTGAAATTTTATTTCTCTTTATTTATTTTAGAAAATAATAAACTCTTTTCATGAATGGATCGTGCTGCATTAGTACAACTGGAAACTACTTGTAATAATTTTGCATCTTTCGGCTCATGCTTTGTCTGTGAACAATTGATGATTTCCTTGAATTAAATCTGACATTAGTTCAGGTCTGATTTATTGCCAATCCTGTACCTCCATCCAATGTAGAATTCCCTTCCCAAAATTACATTGGAGGATGTGACACTGCACTCCATATGCTTTATGAAGAAAATATGCTTATGAATGTGAATATGATGTAACTGGAATAAGCTTATAATATACTGAGTGCATTCATCCTGTTTGTTTGCATGTATTATTTCTATGTCTGGAGTTAGGATAATAAGATATAAACTTTTATTACTGATGTAAACACATTAAGTGGAAGCTATTAAGTGTGCTTCAGAATCAGTGAACTGTAAATGGCTCTGTTTACTTGCAAACCTTCCTGTGTATGTGTGGGCCAGCCCAAGGAGAATGGAGGCTGGGGACTCACAGGACATGTGACCATGTCACATGATACTGGAATCCATCTTAAATCTGGTACTTTTCCATTTAGAAGGAAGGGTGGGAACCCAGAGAGATGAAAGATTCCCGCCTTGTGCCAAAGCTATAAAAGGGAGTGGAACAGGACAAAGGGGGCGGCCAGACATGAGAAAACTGAGTATCCCACCTAAGATGTCTGCTGGAACTAACAAGGACTGTACCAACGGAAAGGATTGGGCCTAGACTAGGAAGGAGTATAGTCTGTGAAAGAAGCTTACTGGAACATCTCTGAGGGTGAGATATTCTCTGTAATCAGTTTCTTAATGTATTAGGCTTAGACTTGCATGTTTTGCTTTATTTTGCTTGGTGACTTACTTTGTTCTGTCTGTTATTACTTGAAACCACTTAAATCCTACTTTTTATACTTAAAAAAATCACTTTTGTTTATGAATGAACCCAGAGTAAGTGAGCAAATAGCTGTGCATATCTCTCTATCCATATTACAGAGGGCGGACAATTAATGAGTTTTCCCTGTATATGCTTTATACAGGGTAAAACTGATTTACTTGGGGTTTGGATCCCATTGGGAACGGGGTGTCTGGGTGCTGGAGGCAAGTAACCTGCTGAGCTGTTTTCACTTAAAGCCTGCAGCTTTTGGGGCATGGTCCATGGGTCTTGGTTGCAGCAGGCTAGTGTGTCTGGCTCAACAAGGCAGGGTTCTGGAGTCCCAAGCTGGTGGGGAAAACAGGCTCAGAAGTAACTTCAGCATGTCAGGTGACAATCCCAAGGGCGTCTCTGTGACCGAACCAGTGACAGAGGGGAAGAGAGATTTTGATTTTTAATGCATGTTGAAAGCTGCTCAGAGGTTTGGAATGTTAAAATAGTCCTAACTGAGATGGATTAGTGAGCTAGCTGTAGGTGAGGTGGTCACCAATACAGTATAAATGTAATGAATCCCTGGGCTCTACTGTTTATTATATGGATTTCATCACTGCACATGAATGTGTATGTATAATATTGCAGTAGCATATAAAAGCTCCAGTCATGGATCAGGGCCCCATTGTGCTCAGTGCTGAATGAAATGTATATGTGCCCTACAATTTCAAAAGTGACAAGTAATTTTAGGTACCTTCGTTTTTGAGTGTTCATCTTACAACATCCTACCGAGGCCTGATTTTGTTGCTTAAAGGTAATGTATTCTAACTCAGAGAATTCACAGGACTTACTGTTACCTGAAACACCTTTGTGTTCTGGGAGTTTTGCTTTGTTTTTCAGGGAGTAAAAATATTTTAAATAGTATGATAGAAATGTTGGCCTTCAAAATTCCAGCTCCCAATGAAATGTGTTCATTATGCATGGAAGCAATATGTATTATCTGATAAAAATGGCAAGAAAAAATAATTTTTTAATTTTATTTTTTATATGTTAAAATTTCATGGCCCCACTAGTTTTTCATATTGTCTGAAGGCTTGTTGCAAGAAATCCATTTTGTCCCTGCACCTCACAGACCAATTGGCTGGTAGACTTGAGAGGCTTGTGAAAGCTGCAGGTAAATTAATAGCAGAGAATGTGCCTAAGGACCATGCCTGGATGCTCCTGAAATCTTTCTGAAGCCTGAATTATTTGTATTAAGATAGGCAGGCACTCAGGCCTCTATGAGTCAATTCTTTGTAACAGTTGCCAATATTTTTATACCTGAGAGAGCTGCTTCATTCTTTATTATTGCTCAAAATCAATACTCCCATTGCCCTCACAAAATGCTATACAAGCATTATTGGCATTTCACTTGGCAGTGAAGGGTATCAACATCAATCTCGCCAACTGCACACTTCACTAAGCCTGTTCCACTTCTCTACTGTGTATTTGTATTCCATCTGTGATGCTCTCTTCTGCTTCATTTGAATGGGAATCCTTAGCAGAGCTTCGACACCTTCTAAGATTAGAAAATGGAAAGGCATCATTTAGCCATTGATTAAAACACACGTGTCTGTGTGTTGCAGGATTTGAAGCCTAATGAAATGTCATCTTAAAAAAAATTGCTACTAAAATCCACGTGTTATTTAAAATAATAATAATTATTATTAATCTCCTGACCCAAACTGCAGCTTCTGTTCCAACAAATTGTCATAAGATCTAAGGTGATTTTCAAGGTTTATAAAAATCCTTCTAAATTAACAAGTCTTAATTCACAAACAATCCCACATGCAGAAGAGTAGCGATATATTGCCAAACAAACCAAACATACTGTACACCAGTGTAAAGAAAGACTCTTTCGAATAGCAGCCGCATGTTACTCTAATTGTGTACAGCTGCATCAGTTTGATATGCTAGCTCAGTCACGAAGATTTGCATTCAACATGTAAATTCAGCTTTAAACATGCAATTTCTAGACCTATTCTAAAATGGGAATTGTTCAAGGCATCCGGTCTCCTGCAGAGCTGTGTATCACTATATAATACAGTAGCAAGCAGAGTTTGTTCAAATAACATGAGAACCAAGGCATGCTAGAGTACTGTTAATAATATAACAATCTCTTCCATGTAGCTGCATAAAAAACAAACAAACAACAACCTGGTCTTCTTCCGCTTCCTAGTTACTCCTTAGTATTGACTCCCTGCATAATTTCCCCAGTTGCATGATTATTGTTTAGTTCCCCTCAGGCTGGGATCTAATAAAAAAATATTGAGGTGAGTTATTTTTGCCCCAAAGTGCAGGAAACTGTTTGGGCAAGGTAGATTTATGTTTATGCACGGAGATTGTAGCCATGTTAATAACATTCAGGAATTTCAGGATTGCATTCAATTTTGTGGGAGACAGAACTATTAATTCCTCCCCGGGAGAGAAATGTTTGAACCATGCTGTGTCACTTGCAACAATTTTCCAATACCAATGTCTGAGCAGAAGAATTTCACTCTGTCCCTTCTTGTCTCACCTTGTCTCTCTGCCTCTCACCCCAGTACCTATCCTAGCCCCACATGAGTATATTTTGGGAATGTTTATGGAACAATTATCCTGAAAATGTATCATCTGGATGAATAATAGTTTTCTTCCTGCATTTTAATAGATTTTGAAGGTGTTTGTTTGGGTTTACCTTCCATTCAGAATACCATCCTTGGTGATAAGTAGACCTTCCTTAATAACATAAACTATGACAATGCTCAAGCAAAGCAATTTGCTAGTGTTTGTATGGAGAGGGAGTTGGATAAACAAAAGGCCCTGGATACTGACCCTGGGATTTTGCTTCCTTTTTTATTAATATATGCCATTTGGTGCAGTCTGGATCATTCCAAAGGCAAAATATTTGTTACTCAAAAATATGAACCAAGGATAAAAATCATCCTGGACAGGGATGATTTAGCAGGATGTAATATTAACTGTGTCAGGGACAGGGAAATCCTCCTTCAGTTAGAACGTTGTCCATTTAAACAGCTCTAAACATTGCTGTAGTTCAAGGAAACAATAGGGAAGGTGTAAACATCTGTTAGTATAACTGTATCTATTGATTCCTCCCTTCATTTTTATCCTTATACTTCAATCTCTTGTATGCATCCCTTGGCTCAGATTTTCAACAAGCTAAAATAGCTGTACAATTTACATACTGATTATCTGTTATATAGTCAGTTATAGCTACTATGTTTGTCAAGAACATAATGATTAATATATATAATTAGAAAATAAATAAACATTATATGTAATGGTACGACTGCTGCTACTAACCCTCCCCCACAGGATTCTGTGTTAGCTACTGCAGTGCCATGTAGATAAAGCCCCCCATAGTTTACAGGTAGATTATTTTCCAGAGTAGCATGTTTATTCTGTATCTTAAAATCCATTCTTTGTGTTTGTACATCCAGTGGTCACCAAGAAAGTTAAAGGTTACAACACTTCTAACAAATCAATGCATACTATTTACACTCAAAATCCATTAAACCGGTGGGAAAAGATAGTATATTGCACTGAAATTGCATTTTTTAAGTTGTTAAGCTCTAATGAACCTGATGTACAATGTGCTGAGTCCCCTCAACTGCCCTCCTAGAGGCACAACATGGAATGATTGAGGAGAAATAGTGAAAAGATTTAGAGCCTCAATCTGCTCTCACAGAAGTCAATGGTATTTTGGTGATCTGATTCAGTGGAAGCAGGAGCCAGACCTTTGATTAAAATACTGTAAGCTCTCATTCTGTATCCCAGCCCACAAAAATCTAGAACTGTGCATTCACAGCATCCGAGGTCTTGATCCTATGAGTTGTTCAGCACCTCAAAGGAAGTTGTGGACACTCAACACCTCACTAGATCAGGCTCTAGAACAATAAGCATAGCAAAATTTTACATGTGTGTTGAAAATAATAAAGCCCTGTACCTATAACAACACTACTTTTCCTTGGAAATATTTACTAACAATGTGAATGACCATAGGACCTGCTGCTCTTAGTGCTTTTTGCCTGAAACTCCCTTTGACGTCAATAGGAGTTCTGAGCACAGATATCTTATAGGACTGGGACCTTAATTGAACTTACCTTCAGTATTTAATATAATTATCCTCCTACTGTGTTTCAATAAAGCAGGATGCTTTAATTCTGTAAAGCCCAAATCTGACATGGTCCAGCAGTTCTGGTGGGGCTGGAATGAGCAGTTACTGGGGACAAAATGAAAAAAAAAATAGGAGCCTCAAGTTAATATTTGGGCTTCTAAAAGAATGGCATGGTGTATGAAAGCTTTGAGCATCTAGTTGCTCTGACAGAAGCCAAAGGAAGCTAAGTGCTGAGCATTTCTGAAACTGAGGCTATGTATTCAGGAGCCTATTTAGGCTCCTCTTTTTAAAAAAAAATAATTAATTAATAGCCTGGGATACTAGAGAGAAACACCTAAAAAGGGGAATTTTTATGCAAAATTGATAGGTTGACAAAAATACTACTAACATCTTTGAGGGCCACTGCTGAGTGAATCTAGAATGGGCTATTTTCTGCTACATTATGTTGTTGTTGTAATACTGTTGTTTCCAGAAAATCTCTCTTTAGGAACTTGCCAAAGTGATTATATTGAGTAAACTTTAGTGATTGGTTACATTTGCACTCTTCTTGTTTTCCCTGGCTATAGTTCAGACTCTAGGCGCTTTCAGAAGTTTTCATAGGCTACAGACAACATTCAGGGAGACCATTTATTTGAACATCAACTCCTTTATGAGATATTTCTTCCAACAACTCAAGAATATACATACACCAGGAGCAAAAAGGATGGTAACAAGCATTCCCTCTGCTCCTGAAGATGGCAACAGTGGGCCCCCAGTACTTACCCCAGCAGCTGGGGTACAGCGACTGTGCTGGGTTATTAAAAGAGCTAGACCAGCCGCACATTTCTTCTGCTGCTCCACACAGAGGCCTCTAGGCTGGAGTGACGGTTGGACTCCCAAAAGGAGTGGTGTTTGGAGCTAACACCCCATTGAAGCAAATGTGGTAGTTTGCATATCTCAGAGTTACTTGTTGCATGCTATATGCAGATTCAGGTAGCAGTTTCTGCATTGGCTACACCTAGGTCATGCTTTCAAGGTTTTCTTTGCAACTGTGTAGGTTAGAAACATATTTTTAAAATATTGTTTTGACGAAAGCAGAGATTCTCATGTAATCACGTGAATCCCAGAGCTGGGACCCTAAGTATTGGCCATTACTGCCTGTGCCTTAATCAAGCCCTGAAAGGGAATTGAGCACTGACCAGAGACCTTCAGAATGAGCTCCCACACCAAGGATGGTGGATCCTCTGAGCCAAGTGCTCTGTTGTTCCTTTTCAACTTGGTGTTCTAAGGTTCCTGCATTTATCCACCACTGCCTTGGTACACAGTGACTTATGGATTGGTTTGATATGTTGTAAAAGACTTGGGAATTCTTCAGGATGAAAGTCACCATTTAAGAAGCTGCTGCTGTTTTATTACTGCACTGTGGAACTTTTATTATTGTGAAATGTATCTGATAATTGAATGCAGTGGACCAGCTCTAAGCAGGGCAACTTCCACTCAAGTCATTAGGACTTCTACCCATGTATACTAGGACTGAATTTGACCTGGGATGCTTAAATAGGAACACTGTCATCCAAGTTGATGCTGTTATTCTGTGATTCGGCTGGGTCATTCCAATAATTAATGGTTTGGTATATGAAACCATTTGTTGGCTCGTTTCATTTTCTTTGCCTCTGACTGGGGTGTCTGATTAGATGCAAATATTTTTTCCCAAGGGAAGCACTCTCTGATTTGTGACCTGTTCAGCATTAAATCACTACATCTTTCTGAGTAATAAGACTTCAAATTCTGAAAGAAACCTCTGCAGACAAATGTTGAAACTGTGGTGTCCGCACTTTTATTTTCTTCAAGCATGTCACCCAGCTGCACCACGGCCAGTACTTTGTGTTCATTTCGTCTTGCTGAGCCTGATTGCTTCCTTGATCCTTTACATCTCACCGCACTGCCCAAATTCTTCTCAGGTCTGCAGTTGCTCACTTGCATCATTGCACAGTCTTTGCATAATTCTAATCTCAAAGACCCCCCAAAAAACAACTACTTTGGAGACAGAGACAGTACAACAGATGGGAGAGGGGAGGATGTGGTATATTTAAATACTTGCACTTAGTAAGGGGAATCGTGGAGTCAACAACTAAACCCTCAATATGAGGCAGTGGTCAAAGAAGGCAACACACAGTATGGTTGTATAATAGGATGGAAAGTAACATAGAGGCACTAGGGGGTGTTATGCCTTGGTGAGATGCCAGCTCAATGGTTCGCTCTAAAGTTTTATACCTAGAATATTTTAAGCATTTAAAGTACTTTTTTTTTCCTGGACAAAAGGCACCTTTTTTCTCCTGGCACCTTTCTATGCCCCTGTCTGTCTTACTCAACCCCCTGAACCCTTCCTCTACATCTTCTCTGGTTCATTTCACCTTCCAGGCCTCTGCACGCCCCTGTCTTTGACTCCCCTTTTTTTATGATCCCTCTTTCCATTTCTACTTCTCTCTTCCTTCATCTACATTTCCCCACCACTTACCTTGCCCTCCCAAACCCGTACTCTTTTTTTGTGCCTTCTCAGCCTGTGTCTGTCCCCCATCTTCCCCAGCAACCTCACCACTACCTATGTCTCCAGCCTAACAACCTGCTTAACCACAGCCCCCATTCCATGTCAGGCCTCCATGTACCTCCTTAGCCCATGTCCCCAGTTCACATTCTTGAGGGCTTCTGCTTCCGCTCTATCCCTCCCAGCCTGCTCCACCCTCCTCCTGGCCTCCCACCATATATCACCTGTGGTGCAGCAGCTGCTGCAGCAAAATCTTGATTCAGCAACAGGTCAGTTTGATATTTATAAACAATTATATTTTAATCACTCTTCTCTGTGATTTAATCACTGTTCTATATGAAGCGATTTAATCACTGTGATTTAATCACTGCTCTATATGAAGAAAAACAGCTCTTCATAGTTTTAAAAATTCCCCAGCAGTCCTCTGCAAAAGCACTAATCACCAAAGAACAAACTTAGAGTATATAAGCTAAAACATTCTGCATATATGATGAGTTTTATATATGAAAGCTGTTACATTTTTGAAATACCATAACTTTAAAACTCCTTTTCTGATTTCTCCCAGACTTTTCCCAAAAGTGATATGAAATTTATGGGGAAATGTCTTTCTTTTAAGGGAAACTTAGGAGGATTTTAATGGACCGTTTTCTCCTTCCTTGTTACTTCAGTCAATCCAGGATACTTCTGGAGGATGTATCTTTCTCTCACTGCTTCGAACCCCACATCAGTCCTAAAATATCACCTTTCTCTTCAGTCACAGCCCTCTAAAATCTCCTTTATTTCTCTCTCCCACACCAAAACAATCTAATTTCTTTTATAAGCTCTTTACTTTGTGAGCATGAGCATTGCAGATGATGTAAATAAGATCCAGCTCAAAAAGAGATGCTGTAGATTGCAAGTGGAGATTATCTTTGAGCTTTCAGAAACCAAACAAAAATGCAGCAGGGTAAATTAGGCTTATTTTTCATTTTTGGATTCTTGGTGAAAAGATTAAATGTATCAGTTCGGCTTTATCTGCAAAACATTTCAGAGAGCTCGGTGACCTCCAATCACCGCTATACTTCCCAGGTACAATGGAGCTGTAGATGAGTAGTAGGGAGGCTTGTGACAGCAGGAGACAGACTTTCAGAGGAGCTTGACCTAAGCTATGGCACTCACTGCCACAAGAAATCAGAATACCTGTGGACTGCACCATTTTCCAACCAATACATTCTTTATATGCACATTTAGACATGCAACCTCCCACTCCCCATACCAATCAAGCTATTTCTCCTATTAACTGGTAAGAAAGAAAAAGAGCAAAAAAAGATTAAATTTGCGATTATTTTTACACACATGCATGCATTTTATATAGTGTGTATGTCTTAGACCCTCATATATTATGATGATGGAGGACATATAAGCCACCTAAAGAGAGAGCAAGCAACTCACTTTAAACAATAGGGCCAAATTATGCCTCCGTTTAAACCTATTTAATTCCACTCATGTAAGAGGTTACATATGTGTTTATTGGGTGAGGACAGACTTTGGCCCATCGTTTTTATTTGCAAGAATATAGACAGTGGATTTATTGTTTTATCCATTAATCAAATTGTTCCATTTATAGCAAATTCTAGCTGAAGAACAGAAAAATCCAACAAAATAGAAAGGGCAACAATAAAGTGATTAAAAAAAAAAAGATCCCTTCATAACACACTGAGGTGCATGGGATCCAGTAGGGCATGTGTGTTATAGTGTTTAATACTGAATCCCTGTTTCACATACTTGAGGGAATGAGAGAGAGGTCTCTCCTTGCAATCAAGCTGTCTTGTGTTTGGATTTCTTAGGAAATGATCCTTCTTTCAGACATACAAAAAAGAAAGTCTAATGCAAACATGCGAGAGTATGAGGTAACAGTTTACTTTTGTGCTAGCTTTTCATCGGCAGTGTTATAACAACCACTAATTTCATATTTGTAAAATGAAGTGTATTGATTCAAGAGTGAGATTCTTTCTGCTTGCATGCTATAATATGAGTTCCACTCATGTTGTCCTAGCTTAACATGAAATGAAATCGGAGGAAGGGGAGAGAAAAGTAGAGATGAGACACATGTGACATTATTTGCAACTAGCTCAGCACTCATCTTGAAATGATTTGGTGCTCAGGCTATTCAACAAGCATGAGAAAGATAATAATCAGCCTTTGGTTTTAGATTCCTTTGAGCTTTATTATAGAATAATTTAATTAAAATACATTTTTATTGCCATTTTACTGTCTCTGTCTGCTCTCCTTACTGCTGTAATTTCCTGAAAAGGAGATGTATGACATCCTGTGGGCATCTGTGGTAGCTTTTCAATCATCAATTCATGTTCTGTGCTATTATTTTCATTTTGCGGAAAGGACAATTTTTTTTCCTTCACAAAAATGAGTGGTTTGATTATTTGATGCAGAACTAGGAAAATTAAACCTTTCTTTCTCTTCTGGGCACACTGGGGTCATAGTGCAGACTTGGAGGGGTAATGATGGAAAATCTCATACATACAAGTTTTGTTGGACTGTTTGTCCAGAGAGGAGGGTTGGTCTCATGACTGGGACTCAGGAAACCTGGATTCAATTCCCAGTGCTGCCACAGGCTTGCTGTGTGATTTTGGGCAAGTTGCTTGTTCCAGCAGTGCTCTATTCATGAAACCAAGATAACCCGGTTCCCAACTGTTTCTTTGTCTTGTCCATTTAGCTCTTCCAAGTAGGGACAATCTCTTACTCCATGTGTACACAATGCCTAGGACAACTGGGCT
The DNA here is from genome assembly GCF_965140295.1 of Lepidochelys olivacea. Taxonomy (NCBI): domain Eukaryota; kingdom Metazoa; phylum Chordata; order Testudines; family Cheloniidae; genus Lepidochelys; species Lepidochelys olivacea. The sequence goes on from NC_140415.1 coordinate 94,034,975, forward strand.
CAGTTGATGCTTTTATACATTACTGTAATAGAATAATACCCGTCTTTCTATCCAGTTACTTATAAGGACTTCGTCACCCTAGTATGTGAGCTACCCTTTCTGTATTTCTATAGATCATGATTGTGACATTTTTCACTTTCTTGATGATATAGAAGCTCCTCAGTGCAAAGTTGTCACGGGTGAAAACCGCATTTTACGCAAGGCTCCAGCTTGCAAACCAAGCTAGCCAAAAAGTGTTTTTGTTTGGTCTTTTCAGAAAACTGATGGGAAAGCCAGTACCCGCCAATTTCACTTTACATGGGAAGCTTCCTGCTCAGCTTGTGTCTGATGCTAAGCTGCTAAATTCTTTGCAGTGGGCTGAGTTTCACAGACAGTAATGTGCACAGTGTGGCAGCTCCTACTGAGATGCCAAGTAAAAGGAGCTGAAAAGCACGTTTGACTAACTCACGCCAGACAGAGCTTAGGTGTATAATGAAAGTTGTAATGAGTCCCTGGTGGTTGGGGGTCTTCTTCAATGGAAATCAATATATTATTTATTAATAAAATATTTATCAAGTTGTCTCATTTAATTTGCTAGCTTGCATGAGAGTACGCTCTGCCAGCAGAATGTATCGTATTTGCATTGTTCAGTTATCACCACGAGTTTCAATGTTGCAGAATAATAAATAAATAAAAGTGCATGGTCCGTAAGTGCATCTGAAATGGACTAATTTAAACATGCCAGCTTGAGAAAGTTTTCAAAATTATGTCTCCCACCCGTAAATCATGTGACTTCTTAAATATGCAAATCAGCTGTCAAAAAGCCTGGTCAGTGGTCCCCTGCCAGCTGATGATCGAACAACTAGCTTTTGTCTTTTTCAGGGAACACAGAATTCATTGTATTCTTTCAGATTTCTTTAAAGGGCTTTGAGAAGCTCTGGAGGATGAGTGCCATTAGTAAGTATTACATCACTAGCCTTTTGGCACTAAGAAGTTTACTTTTTATTATGATGTGAAATATATGCAAAACTGTGGGACTATTGGTACCACCATATCTAAAAATGACACAGTTAATGCAGTGCTGGGATGGTTAGTGGCCTTAGTGATATTTACATTTTATTTTTAAAGTTTAATTGCTTTTGGTTTGTTTGGCTTTGCAAAATATATTCTATACAACTAGTGCCTGCTTATCAGAGGTGCTGAGCACCGAGACCCCACACTGATTTCCTTTGGAGGAGTTGTGCTCAGCATTTTTAAAAATCAGATCTATAACTTCTATTTGTATTATGGTGCATCAGAATATAAAAATGAACATTACACATTTTGATGTGTAGCGCTACAAGATCATGAAGGAGAAGAGCCACTTGAGGCGAAAATGTGCCTGTGGCAGTGGCCCTCCTTTCTTTATTTTGTCTTCTGTAGGATTGTTTTCTTTAAACTGTCTATTCTGATGGCAGCATTTGCACATATTTTGTGTCCTAATTTGCATATGGAGGCTATTAAGTACCTGCTAGCAGCTTGCCAGTGTTAAGGTCATTAGGATCCCATCACCATAGGATACCGGCCATAATCCCCATAAACGAATGTCGATCAGACTGATGAATGACAGATGATGAGTTTGGAATAAACACTGACCTTTTGACATGTAGAAATAAAACATCTATTGTGTGTTTGGATTCCAGGTTAATGATTACTCTACTGCCCGCACCTCCTCTTTTTCCCTTGGTGGCAAGTTGTTGTTGTCATGCAGGAGTCTGAGGCCTGCTGTGCCACTGGCATAGTAGCTGAAATATTCTGATCTTGTAATGAGGCTACAGGTCAAATCTGGTATCCTTAAACACCAATCCCATTTTCTTACACACAGCAGTTAATGCACATTGAAAATAACAAGCTACAGATGAAAGATCCATTCTATTTGAAGGTTTTAAAATGTCTCGTCTTTTTGTCTGATAAAAATAGACTTTTAAAGCATTTCCTCTGCAAAGCTAAGACTTGTGAAACAACTGTTGCTCAAGAGCACTCCTGCAAAAGCTGCCTATGCACCTCTGATAATGATCAGCATTTTGGAAATCAAATTACAGGGAGGTTTTGGTTTGCCAGGAGATGATGGGGAGAAAACACGCACATTGCCCATAAACATTACAAGCAGGGATATTTCTAGTGCCTGAAAAGATCCAGGCTTAAGCCTGAGGCTAAGAACATTAACAGGCAGAGAATCTGCTAACACCTGCTTCAAATCATTTCTGCCCAGAGCATGAAGAAATAGTTTTATGGGCATACATTGCAACACAGATAGAATGAAACATAAAACAAAGATCTGACCACTTCTCATTAAAGAATATGCCCCTTTTTGTATGTAAGGGATGTTAACCCTTGTGTTCTGGCCAAAATCTGATTTGTGCAATCACTATTCATTATAAATAACGTTGGTCAACATTATAAATAAAATGTTTTGCCTCATTTTGGTTAGTGAATTGTTAACATATTGATCCTTTTGATATGTTTATTATTTGTAACAATCATCTAAATAGTTCAGCTAACTATGGGTTGTTCACAAATTTTTCTTTTTGACTATTTGCTATTCACATAGTGTAGTTGGTTACCAAAGTCACATAGTATTGGGTAAAAGAAAAGGAGTACTCGTGACACCTTAGAGACTAACAAATTTATTTGAGCATAAGCTTTCGTGAGCTACAGCTCACTTCATTGTTCCTTCCCCACTCTGAACTCTAGGATACAATTCTGGGGACCTGCATGAAAACCCCCTAAGCTTATTTTTACCAGCTTAGGTTAAAACTTCCCCAAGGTACAAACTATTTTACCTTTTGCCCTTGTACTTTATTGCTGCTACCACCAAGCGTCTAACAGATATATAACCGGGAAAGAGTCTGCTTGGAAACGTCTTTCCCCCTAAAATCCTCCCCAAATCCTACACCCCCTTTCCCGGGGAAGACTTGATAAAAATCCTCACCAATTTGCATAGGTGAACACAGACCCAAACCCTTGGATCTTAAGAACAATGAAAAAACAATCAGGTTCTTAAAAGAAGAATTTTAATTGAAGAAAAAAAATAAAAGAATCATCTCTGTAAAATCAGGATGGTAAATACCTTACAGGGTAATCAGATTCAAAACATAAAGAATCCCTCTAGGCAAAACCTTAAGTTACAAAAAGACACAAAATCAGAAATATACATTCCATTCAGCACAGCTATTTTATCAGCCATTAAAACAAAACAGAATCTAACACATATCTAGCTAGATTACTTACTAAGTTCTAAGACTCCATTCCTTTTCTGTTCCCGGCAAAAGCATCACACAGACAGAGAGAACCTTGACTAGGTTACTGAAAGTTTTAAAACAGGAGAATAATGAATCATGCTTTTGCAGTATTCAGAGTAGCAGCTGTGTTAGTCTGTATCCGCAAAAAGAAAAGGAGTACTTGTGGCACCTTAGAGACTAACAAATTTATTTGAGCATAAGCTTTCGTGAGCTACAGCTCACTTCATCCCACTGAATGCATCCAATGAAGTGAGCTGTAGCTCACGAAAGCTTATGCTCAAATAAATTTGTTCGTCTCTAAGGTGCCACAAGTACTCCTTTTCTTTTTGCTCTTGCAGTAGAAATGTTCAGATGAATAATCACTCATGCCACAATTTGTGGCACCTTGGAGATCTGCAAATATTTTCACCAATACATGGCAATTATCTGAATACTCAAACTTAATGAGTATTCTGGCCCTACAAAATATAGTGAACTGAACCAGGTGCTTTTGCGTGTGTGAAAATATTCAAGAATATATTTTTCCTATTGTAGAAGCTTCTTAAATCACATTCTGAATATTTTGCGGTTCTAGGACAAAACTTCAGATATGTGAATCCATTTTACCCACTGGTTTTGGTGGTAGATGTGTCATTTGGTTTTTTTAACGGAAGGATATCTAGGAGAAATTCTTCCTGCATCTTTTCTGTCGATTTTGTCTATTTCAGACAGATGCTGCTGGTTTGCACAATTATTACAAAGTTCATTGGCCAAGCTTATTAAAGGCCTGACTAAAAGACCAGTGAAGCCCATGGGATTCTTTCCAGTGACTTCAAAGGACTTTGTGTCTGGTCCAAAGTGTAGAGTAATCTAATGTTCTGTGCTACTGCATATGTGGCTTGTTGCAGAGTGTGTTGATCCATCATGATTTTGTTCTCTTGATTGGCTGTTGCCTTTTTTGTGCCTTCTTTTAACTGTTGGTCTTGTAACCTTGTGGGGGTGTGCTTTCAAAAGTGCTTACGGAGGTTAGTCATCCAACTCCCATTGATTTTAATGACTAACTACCTTAGGCACTTTTGAAAATTCCATCTTTCAGATATGTCTACACTGCGATTAGAAACCCATGGCTGGCTCATGCCAGCTGACTCAGGCTCACAGGGCTCTGACTAAGGGGCTGTTTAATTGTGGTGTAGACTTTCAGGGTTGGGCTGCAGCCTCAGCTCTGGGACCCTTTCACCTTGCAGTGTCCCAGAGCTTGGGGTCCAGCCCAGCCCAAATGTCTACACCACAATTAAACAGCCCCGTTGTCTGAGTCCGAGTCTTCTGCCATGGGCCAGTCACAGGTTTTTAATGGCAGTGTAGACATACCCTCAGTGTTTTATTGCTGCTGTTTCTTTGTTGTATTGGGTGTTGCCGCTTGATTCCTCTCCCTGCTCTTTCTCTCTCCTGCATTTTGTGCACGTGTCCTGCAGGGAGAGAGGAGGAGCAAGTTTAGCCTTCCCTTTGGAATCCTCTTGAACTCTACCATACTGTCATTCTCTTACTGGTTTTATTTCTCCTGGTTTTTTATTTTATTTTTTTCATTTCTCCCCCACCCCTGCTTGTAGATGTTACTGTTGATTTTAATATTCGTGCTATGCCCTTTTCTGCACTAGATGAAGCTCTTTTGAATTTATGGTTTATCTGACCATGTATTGATGCCAATGCTGGCACTATTGCTGTTGCCTTCTTCAGCACAGAACCCATTGATCTTGGTGCCACCAATAATGAGGACATTGATGCAGTACCATTTGGTGGTACAGTAGAGCAGCATTGAGTTGGAGGGTAAGCCAATACATGCAGAAGAGGTGCTCTCCTTAAGCAGAGAATGTCCTTTCATTCTGGACAGTAACTGTAGCAGTTACATGAAGAAAAAATGAGAATTCTGTTGCACTTCATATCTTCTGTGTCATGAGGTCCATGGTAGCTAGAATTGCCCAGTGGTCCGCTGGCTGGATTTTGTTTTAAACATTGTTAGGGAATATTGCTTGGGTTCATGGCTCTGCTTATTTTTCCTGGTTGTAGGACCTGTAGCCTTGTGAAAACCTGGTGTAGCTGAGGATTTTTATCTCTTTAGTACTGCATGGAAGATGGAGAGAGGTGTTGAGGCAAAGATCACACCTTCTTCACCCACTTATCTAGAACAGGACTTCAAAGTACAGCATTTATATTCAGAGGAGACTACTGGTGCTATATCTACTGGTTTTAGCTTTTGAGGATTCCTGGATAGTAACTAGGTCACATCCAGATGACGTAACCAGGTTAATCAGGACAAAGAAAGCAGAGCCATCCTCCTTGTCATCTTCACTGTCCTCCTGAGGAAGCATCTGTCCCATCAGTGACTAAGTAATGGCCTCCATTCTCCTGACCCCACTCATGCAGCACCTCATAGCCCATCAATATGTGAGTCAGGAACATCTCTGTCAACAAGCATTGACACCAGCTGCAGCAAGGCCCTCATTATTGGTGGCACTAAGTTCCTGGCATCCAGATCAGTAGGCTCTGTGCTGAAGATAACTGCCATAGTGCAGGCATTGACATCAATGCAGAGTACCCCTCTGTATATAAAATCTGCTCTATTTTACAGCAGCCTCAGATGTGCTAAGTGTTTTACACAAGCAGTAAAGGATAAATGCCTTCCCTGAAGTGCTCGTAGTCTGGAATGTAGACATGACAGCAAGTGACGGTAATAGGCAAAGAGAGTTGATTCCTTAGTTCAGTCACATGCACATTTGGAGTGTGGGTTTTGGTTTTTTTGTTTTGTTTTTTTTGAGTCTGAACACCTTTCTTGTAGGTAACATGTTGAAGGTGAGTTGTTAGGAGGCATTAACTCAGGAAAAGGCGTGTAAGCTGGGTAAAGAGGGGTTGGGAAGGATAGTGCACCATCTGTAAGCCCTTAGGTTGGACCTTAAAATCTTTTTTTAGTACCACTTATTTTTTCAAACCAGATGCCACCGATAGGGGTATGAGAGAGTGTCTGAGGCAAAGTAGCAGGTATAAGTGATACCCAGAGTGACAGGTCGTGACTGTAACCAGGTTTGTTGACACAATGGACTTAGAAATAGGGTCAACCAAAGGAAGGGGGAAAGATGAAATCCTGAACCAAGAGAGCAATTAATTTCAGCTATCTGTTTCTGGCTTAATGTGGGGAAGAAAGAATTACAGTCTCTGCCAACCTGTTGCACCATCTTTACCATTCGACTGGAGGAAGTAAAAAGGCTGCAGAGCACATATGTGTTTATTTAAATCCTCCTGTGGTCCAGAGCACTGAAGAAAGAAAAAATGTTTAATGCAGTTTCTGCTAGGCCAGTGCTAATTGTTCCCAAGGCAGGAGAATAAACCCTTTTTCATGTTCCTGTCACGCACTTTATCCAGGTAAACTGTATCCACAATTTTCACTCCAGGGTTCTCCTGTGAAGAGACTGCACAATTAGTGTAAACTGTCACATGAACAGATGGACATTAGGCATTGTCCTTGTCAGGTTAATATTATATTTATAAGATGCTGCTGTAGTGATCCAGGATGCATACACTAAAATGTCCCAACAAGTTAGCTAGAGGAGCTGTAACTTTACCTCAAATGCATGTGGCTCTGAGTCAGAGGAACTCTGGTTGAAATCTCACCGTTTTTTCCATACTGTCCTAATAACTTGCTTGTGTGCTGACACTAATCAGCATCATCTCTAAGCAGTATTGATCTTTTAATGTCTGCCAGTCAACTTCATACAGCATAAACTGTCACCACAAAGCCTTCTGTTAGGAAGCTTTATCTGAAAATAAGGCTATTAGCAGCTGGTTTTAAATTCTGTCAAAGTCTAGTTCCCACTTCCTAATGCACAGTCTTCTATATAATGTCTGATTATCACTCTCAAGTCCCAGGAACATGAATATAACTCCAGGGAAAGGGGTGGGGGAAGGAGAGAAAAACGTTGTATAACCAACATTTTTTTTCTTCTTTTTCTCTCTCTGATTTTTGTTTTGCAGTTATTTCCTTACAGTACCTTGATGACAAAAATGTATTGCCTAATGGAGGCTGCAAGAAAATTATCTAGACAAAATTGCTGCCATTCTTTATAAAGGGGACAGGAAGGATGGAAACTTTTTTTTTTTTCAGAACAAGGGCTTTGGAAGAGAATGTCAGATCCCTGGAGAAATATCATTTCCCCTAATTCAAGTATTTTATTTGTAGCTCCTACATCTGAATATGTTTTTCTTCAGACTAGAGATTTGTAAGTGAATTATCCCTTTGCTGAAAACCACACACCACATGCATATTTTGCTGTGATACCTAATTACCATTTGATATTTTTGGATAACCAGGGTCTAATTCTCCTCTGATTTGTACCAATTTTATGCTGCTTCAATTCCATTGATTTCAACTAAGTTATTCTTGATTTACACTGAAAGTGAGATTAGAATCATGCCCCAATTTTTCATGCCCCAGTCCCCTAGAAAGTTAGAGAATGGGTTAAATTGTTTATTCAGTTCAGCCAAGCTAGATTCCCAACTGAGCAAGTTAACACTTAACTTTCAAGTCTGGTCGGTAACTTTGGAAAGTTGCAATATCCCAATGAATTTGCTTGTTAGAAAATACAAAAGAGGAAATATTACAAACAATCATTGTAGTTATTGGAGCAATGAAAGCACAAATAGATTCATTGCTGCTATCTGACATTTTCCTCTCAGAAGAGTGTTTTTTTTCTATACTTTTTTGTTCAAAAGTGCCTATTATCTATTTGGCAGTGTCTACATTCATTGGGATCTATTTGATTTGCTTGTATTTTGGCTTCAGTTACAATTCATGATTGAGATTTGTCAAAGCCAGCAAGGATATTTATATACAGAGTTCCCATTGAAATTAATGAGTTATGTGGCTAAATCTCCAGCTCGGCTTTGAAAATCATAACCATGATTTTTAATGGATTAAACTTTAGGCTTACGCAGCATACACCATTTCATATTTCATTCTGAGCCTTTACCTACAGGACACTCCAACTGGGATTGCTTTCTAGAAATTCCACCAAGGTTTCTAGAGTCCACTTGTAACTGTAATTTGCACTGCCGTTGTGATCAGTATAGGTTGACCATATGTCCCGTTTTGGCCAGGACAGTCCCCTTTTTAAGCCCTTTCCTGGATGTCCCTCTTTCTTTCTTTCTTTCGTTGCAAAATGGAGCATTCATCCCATTTGCTCTTGCCAACTGATCATCATTTTGCCCAAAAATGAGGCGCACGGAGGAAAGTGTTGGGGGGGGGGGGGGCGAGTGATGATGCAGACACCGGGACTTGGGCTGTCAGCCCCAGCCCCGGGAGGCCTCAAGACTGTCCTGTGTCGGCGGGAGGGAAGGCCTCAGGTGAGCCCCACACTGGGGACGGGGCTTGGGCTGTCAGCCCCAAGTAGCAGGGCTTGGGCTTCAGTCCCAGCCCTGGGTGGCAGGGGGAAAGGGGCCTCGGGCAAGCCCCCTGGTGTGTGTGGCGGCCTCAGACTGCCAGTCCCAAGTGGCGGGCTCAGGCGAGCCCCATGCGTGGGAGTTGGGTGGGGGAGTGGGTTTGGCCAGCCCCTTTTGGAAATATGGTCACCCTAGATCAGTGTGGCCAATGCTGAGAATCAAGGAAACATATCAAGCAGAGGTTTGGATAGAAGCCAATCCCAAACCAAACTTCAGACTTTGACTAATTAATCCTCAGCACCCTTGTGATGGGGTTGGTGTTGGATAAGTACTATCTTCGTTTTAGGAATGGGGAAATTAAAGTACAGAAGTAACTTATCAAGGTCACAGAGTTGGCGTTAATATGGGTGTGACGGCTTCCCCCTGGCGTGCCACCTGGAACTGGGGTACTGCTGAGCCTCTGACCCACCATCATGGGCTCCTTCTCACACTGTGCAGCTCTGACAAGCTGCAGACACGCTCCTGGTCTTGCTCTTCCACAGGCATACACACAGATAAGGACACACCCAGCTGCAGTTACATGCATGCTCTCTGACCAGCCATTGCATGTAAACCAACAATAGAGAGACTACAGCCAAAATACCCACCAGCTTCCTGGCCTAGGACCCCAGAGCAGTACCATCCTGTCCTGGTCCAAACCCTAACCAGTATGAATTTATTATCCAGTTTGCCTCCTACTCAATGTGGTGAGGAATATGCAACAGCCCCTGCCTCTTGAGCTAAGATTTCCAGGCACTTCACTCCAAACTCACTGGTTTAGATTAAAACATAAAACAAGTTTATTAACTACAAAAATAGATTTTAAGTGATTATAAGTGATAGCAAACAGATCAAAACAGATTACCTAGTAAATAACCAAAACCGCATACTAAGCTTAACATACTAGAAAGATCGAATTTGAATTGACAATCTCTCACCCTAACTGATGATACAAAGGCGCTGCAGATTCTTAAGCTAAAAGCTACACTTGTTTTGCAGCTTGGAATCCCCAGGTCTTTCATACACTGGCTAGAAATCCCTTTAGCCTGGGTTCAGCACTTCCCCCAGTTCAATCTTTGTTCCTCAGGTGTTTCCAGGAGTTTTCTCTTGTGGGGAGTGAAGAACTCCAGATGATAGCACTCCCTGCCTTATATAGCTTTAGCATAGGGTAGGAACCCTTTGTTTCAAAACTTAGTTCCCAGACCAGTCTGTGGAAAAATACTTACATCCAAAGTTGGAGGCCAGAGACATATGGCCTGGTCATATGTCCTCTTAGAGTTATAGCAGCCATTGCTTACAGGCTGGCCAAAATGCCCACAGGAAGGTTAAGCTATTCCACAGTCCATTGTCTTTGCTGATGGACTTCTTCATTGTTGTAACTGAAAAGCTGGCTGTGGGTATTTTCCAGAGTAAGCCCATGTGAATTACAGCTCCCTAGTCAATATTCAGAACTTCAGATACAAAAATGATACGTGCAAACAAATAGCATAATCATAGCAAATCATAACCATAACTTTTCCAATGACACCTTCCATGACCCATCTTGCATAAAATACATCATAATTATGCTATAAACATATCATAATAATATCACTCTGAAGAATAGGGGGTGCAATGTCACAATGGGGATAGAATTCAGGACTCCCTGCCTCCAACCATGTGCTCAGTTCATTAGATAAGATAGAGGGGGAAACTATCTCCAACTCTGTCAAACAAACATTTGAGCCATTCCCTAATTTTTGTGGGTTTGGCAGACAGTGTTATGTTGGATCATAATGTTGTGTTGCAAAGCAAATGTCAGTGAATCATGCTGCTGGCCTCTGGAACTTGGGGAAGAGCCTGGGTTTGAGATGGGGGAGGCACCAAAGTAAGAGCTGTATTCTGGCAAAAGATATATTCTGCATATTATTCCTTCTTAAATGCTACAGTCACAACCATATCTGAACACATAATATAGTGCTTCCAGGTCTGTGCAACCACATTAAAAATGTTGACTGAGACCAGAAATGAGAACTCATGAGTCCTGCAGCTGTTTTGAGAGGGAAATCAACAGGAAAGCTAAAAGCTGGTGGATGCTATCTCTCTTTCCCTTCCCAGCTGTTACGCCTATGCTTTATGATAAGTACTCTGTTCCAAATTTCTTCAGGATCACCCACTCCTAATCTAGAGAAATCTTTTTGTTTTTGTTTTTGGTTTTACTGCAGGAATTGCTTTAAGCTAATGTACAGTATCTCCTCCCCAACCCCCCACCCCCGGCCATTTGTTTCTTTATCAGGTCTGATGAGATTATTACATGTCAACCTCAAAGGCCATTCCAAGTGCACTAGCATCAATACAAGAGCACCCCAGAATGTTGAGCTCTCTCACTAATTAAAAAACACACCAATTTCTTGCAGTTTCAAATTCCCTAATTAATCTCACGCTTTCTTAGAGATCTCCTGGGGTATACCATGCTCTGTATGCATGTATGTATGTAGGGGGAAGGTAGAGAGGCATAGGAGGCCCTGAGATGGAAATCTAATAAATGAAAAGGTCTAACATGATCTGAGATACCAGGCCCATTTATAAGGCCTGGCAAGCTGACTTCATTACCGGCTGCCTCGGGTTATCAGGGGAGACAGTGACAGATCATTTTGTAGGGCCTGGAGGGAGCCAGATCTGTCTGCCTAGAAAAACAAATAAATCCAGGCCTGAGACGGAGGTTAAAAAAGATTTACAAGGCTCACTGATGCATGTGCCCCTCTTAGAGTAGATTTTGGCTGCTAGCCATGGGAAGCTACCCCAACTGTTTCACATATCCTGCAATCTGTAAGGCAAGTAAACTGCTTGCTTCTGATTGCGGGGAGTTTTCCTTTCTTTAGTAGTGTCTCTGAGGACAACAAACCACACATGCACAACAAAAAAGAAGGAGAGTGGGGAGAGTGAGGAGTGTCTTACTGGAAGATCTTATAAAACAAAGCATAAATCTTTTGACGTCTGACCTTTTCACTCCCACGTTTCCAAGGGCAGGTTGAATAAAGCAAAACTCGTCAGGCTGCTGAAAGAGTAATGTCCTTCATTTTGCATAAAACAAAAAGGCAACCTGCTTTTCAAACCAAAGGGGGGGAGAAAGCCCACAGGGAATTGTTACTGTTTAATAACAAACCACTTGAAACCCACTTGATTTATTAGAAATTAAAATGTATCTCTTGCTCATCAAAAAGCTTTTTATTTAACCTTTAGCCTTTCCTGTCTTTCCTCAGAGGAGAGATTAGTTGTTGATACATTTAGAATTAGTGGAAAAGGGCAAAAGAAAGGTCTAATAATGGTCATCCTCCCTCATATAATTGAAGGTCTCTTCCCCTCCCCGTAGCACCCCCCCCCAGGTAATAAAACAGCCACTCAGACAGCAAAATTGCAATACTTACGATGCTTTAGGGGTTACTTAGAGTTTTATTTAACCCTTTGCTGCTGTTTTTTTTTCTATGTGACCTTCAACCATTTTCCATAAACATTTTGTTATCCTCTATGTGAGATTGTACTCCGCACCACAATTAGCAAGTGATAATAGCTGGACTCACTTGACATGTTCAGCAGTAATTCAGTGGATGAAGCCCCTCATTACAACTATAAAGATGACCCATAGCTTTAGTAAACCCTGAGAAGTACAGGCATTATACCATTTAACTAAGATGGTTGCTGCAACTTGAAACCCATACATCTCTATTTATTGCATACTGCTCCTTTCCAGTTTTTGCGATAGCACCCATTTTTCCCCTTAGTGTTGCTGCAGCCTGTTTTGGAGATACATACACAATATTCTTTTTCATGAGTCTTGGCCTTTGTTCATTCTTATTTCGAGTATGATAAATTAAGAAGAACAATATTTTAGACTGAAAGGATCTGTTTTGCTCTTAAATATTGACACACATGACTGAAGTGTTGTTTTTTTTTCTTTTTTTTCTTTTTAGAGGATTAATGCTCATGTTTGGTTTTCAGGAGCAAATGTGGGGAGGGTTGGTTGCATAAAGAGGAAGTTATATCACTATATGGAAAAAAATAGAGGTATGATCTCTGAGAAAGTTATTTCTGCAAAAGAACAACAGATCTTCAAACTCCTTTGGTGAATTATTAGTTATCGTCTTGGTTTTTTTAGGAGTTTTTGTTTTGTTTTGTTTTTTTAACAAGGAAGCTTTAAAGAAACAAAAATAAACAAAAGATAGCTACAGATTCTATACTCCTTGAGGTAGGGACTGGCTTTTTGTACTCTGTTTTATAAAGCAACTAGCACAGAGATGTCTTTGTGACTGACTGGGGCTTCTAGGCACTACCAAAATACAACTGATAATAATACAGCTGGTATAGAACTGTATTGAAAGACATGCAGAAAAGTCAGTTGGGTCTCTTTTTGAAAAGGGAAGTGGTCTATTCTCCTTCTCTTCTGCTCCTCCTCCTTTCACTGCTCTAGGCTGTTTGCTCCGTTATGGAGCCTGTCTTATGACAGGAATGACACTTCCAAGGCACATGTCTTTGGAAATAAAATGCAGAACCACAAACAATAACATCTTGAGTGTAAGGAGCAAACTCCATCAATTATGATCTGGATAATAGCTAGCAATGTGTTGCTTTTAAAAAGCATGCTCTGCAGATCAGAAATTGCTACACTTACCTTTATGCAAAGAGAAAAGGAGGACTTGTGGCACCTTAGAGACTAACACATTTATTTGAGCCTAAGCTTCCGTGAGCTACAGCTCACTTCATCGGATGTACTTATGTGCCTCTGCCGTAGAAACAAATTGTGTGCATGTCTCTTGAAAGACTCTTGAAAGAGCCGTGTAATTCCCACCCCCTTATTCTCACAGAAATTTTGGAATATGCTCTAGGAACATGGTTTAGTGATGTGCTAGTGATCTAACTAAAGGACTTGAAGTTAGGAACTCTGAAATGCAGGATGAAATTTCAAGTGAATAATCTTTCATGCTGAAATTCCTCAGTTTTGGGATTCTCTAACATTGTCTCAATGTCACATTGCAGTCCCAACTAACCTGCAATGTACACCAATAGTCTATTAGGGCCTGAACCAAAACCCATTAAAGTTCATGAGAATATTTTCCCAACAGACTTTTGGTCTGTCCATTAATGCCTACCTTGGAGTGGCTTATTGTTATATTTCCTAAAATGAGAGCCCTCTTTAACAAATTCCTGTACACAGAATTTATCTAATGAAAGAATAGAAATTTGTCACAGTGACTGAGATCATACATCATACAGCTTATTGTACTATAAGGTAATTTGCATATCTTTAAGTATCTGGAAAAATAATTCAAGTTTGGGTAACTGTATTCCTCCCATCTTAATACCCCTGACATTCCTTTTCCAAATGTGTTTGCTTAAATAAGCATACCTAAAATATATTGTGAAATCCCAAAATAAAACAATACTAATGCTTAGTTGAAATCCTTCAGTCTCCCATTTATGATATCATTTATTAAAATTTAGGAGGAGCAAGAAATACGACCCTCCCTTAAAGGAACAAAAAGACACCTTTCCTCTCCTCTGTCAATGAGGTGATTTGAACTGCTTCAAAGACTACATGGCTTTCAGTGTTTCTTTACCTTCCATGGTATCACAGGAGCATGAACCCTGACCACACATAAAGTCCTATTTAATGGTGGGATAGCATTAAAAATTCATCCTTGCCATCTATTACCACAAGGTTATCACAGATATTTCCTTTTATAAGTATAGGAGAAAGCGTGGTAATCTCAGATACCACTGTGAACTAAATGATGATTGTTTTAATGATGACTTACAGTTCTCCATTTACTATATCATTTATTTAATCTATATATTTTTAAAAGATTAGCATATTTATATCCAGAAAGTGTCTTACACCTTAAATGTTCCTGAATTGTCTCTGAGTTGATAGGTATGTTCCAATCGAATACAACTATGTATTTTCTTATACCGTTCTGACACAGAAAATGTCACTCTTTATCCAGTGCCTCATTCCCTGTAATTTCAATTTTATGCAGAGCTCTTCTTCACTTCCTGTTCTAAACTTGTCTGTCATGTAGTGTTGTTGAGCACTGAACAAGTTGCCACTTCCTACACTAGATGTGGGTAAATGATGAAGAGGTGAAGTGATATCTGTAGGCTGTGTATGTGAAAAGAGAGACAGACACAAACACACACATATTCATATTGTGGGACCATACATTATAAAAGGAGGTAGGGCTATTTATTATTGTTGTTAATAAAATAACTATTTTAGAGATAATAGAAAGAAGTAGATTAGAAAAGTACATTTAGGAAAATTCAGCCCTACAGTATTTCCTTGTTAACTGTATTGACTTCAATGGAGTTATGCAGATGGGCTACTGAGAGTAAAATTTGACCCTTGAATGGCAGAATAACCCCTAGTAAGTTATAGCAGTTGGAGGCAAGGCACCTAAACAACTTTCAGTGTGTGTATTTTAGGACTGAATGAATCTCCAGAACGTCTTTGTGAAGTCATGTGACACATCACAAATTAGTCATAAACACGCCTCATATTTCTCTCTATCACAGCATCTTGTAATAGTGACCATTGCTATTCACTACATAGCTGAGGTTGCTGATGTGCAAATCTTAACTTTTGGTGCCCTATCTGGCTGACTTAAGTGCTTAAGGATAGCACTGGGCCTGGATGGAAATGTACTACTCAAAAAGCCAAAGGGGGAAAAAAGTCCTATACTGAGCCTCACAAAATCAAACAAGATCACAGGGAATTTAGGAG